>NC_086317.1:350481145-350783287 GCF_036172605.1 Pelobates fuscus | reverse complement strand
ACTACTTTTGGTATCTTTTACATTCAGAAGACAAATAAAATAAGAATCTAAATAATAAAAACAATTGATATGGATTTCACAAGGGAGAAACAATATATTTAGTGAGTTAGGGCTAAGATGAAATTATAGTCCTCAAAGACATCCCCAGAACACTGGTACCATAAAATAGGTAAGTTCTCATACAATAACTATGGGGACTAAAAGTAAATAATTTGAATGCAGGTCAACAGCAAAATTTACTCCAAAAGAGAAAATTGTATTTTGTTAGTTTTAATTATCTACTTTTTATTTTGTATTAGTTTATATATACACCTGTCATATTCCTATATTATCTTGGACCAGTTTTGTTTGTATTGTATGTCCTATTTTTGTGGGTATTGGTTTTTGTTGGAGTGTGATTCTCCAATACTTCGATATTGCATATTACATTTTTACGCATTGGAAGGTTTATCCTTTACATATATATGATGTAATTTGCCCTATCTGTGTGTTTTACCCGGGAAAGGATGTTTTTTGTAGTACCTTTTTCGGTTGTGTACTGTATATTTATATTGTTATAAAACTTAATAAAAAAGATTTATAAAAAAATAAATAATAGTTTATATATAGATAGAGCAGCTGTGATAATATATCACCCATTAACCACCCACTTGCACTATGTCAAATGTAAGGTTCAAATGCTAACCCTGTATGTTCAAAATACAAAATTATTATCGGCTAGCATAAGTAGATATAAAATGTCAAATAAATAAATCAGTTTAAACTACTGCAAACACCTGCACAAGTTATCTTTTAAACATACTGCTAAGAACAAATAAAACAATTAAAAACAAAAAAAACACACAAACAGGTTGCCATTTGTCTCCATTATACACTCTCAATATTTAGCTGCATAGTCCCTTGGCTTCACTCCATGTTGTACTATTCCATATCCCCCAAAATTTCAAATGGACAAAAGAGGGACACTTTAACTTTGAGGGGAGTGAGTGTGGGTGTGGCTGGGGGCAGAATTGTTGTCAGAAACTTTACGCGACTTACTAATAACAATTTATGCAACTAAAATGTGATTTAAAACAAGAACAAGGTTTCTTGTTTCCACAGACTGATTGTAGTTTAAAGACACATCTATTGTAATTTAAAGACACATTACTGTATTATTGTTGTAGAGTTCTGTTATATACACCAACAATATGAATCATCTGGAAAAGAGAGACATTAGAATCTGTAATTATGCACATAGGCCTCCCTCTCAAACTGAATCCATGTCAGGACTTTCCATATTTATCCAGCCTACATTCCCATGTCTGTTCTACTCCCAATGTCATAGTTTTACATAGTGTTCCAAGCTGTTTTGTAGCTCGACACATTAACACAGGTTCTACATATCTGGAGTAAGGGGGACAGGAATTTTGCACCCAGTGTCCCTTTAATTTTAAGCACACAGTTAACTATGGAATGCACACAGTTAACGCTCTGATGCCACTGTATATAAATATAACTCAGATATGATCAGAAATAAGATTACAAATGGAACTGGTTGTATAATTAAACACATGAATGACACATGACTAATTTTGGGGAGCAACTTTTTGTTTTTTGATGATAATCATCTGTTACTTACACCGATGGAAATAAATGTGCTGCAATGTATTTAACAGTTAAAATTAGAACACCATGGAAATATGTAACCACACATGTCTGCGTTCAGAAAATTAACAAAAGAAAAAAACAGGCCATAAAATGGGTAAAGTCACCATTTGATTTTATTCAGCCATGGCTAGACCTGCCAGTTCGGACCTCGAGGATGTCATCAGACCCCTGTCACCGTAACATGTGCCATTTGAAATAAATAGGCAAAGTCAATGATTTTGTACCATACACCATACACTTTACACAAAGAAGGACGAAGGACCGGAAGTAAAAGTCCAGGAATATGAAGGTACAGAAGCAGAGAATACCTAACATAATATATATATATATATATATATATATATATATATATATATATATATATGGTAAATATAAATATAAATAAGAAACATGGGGGGATGGTTATATATATATATATATATATACACACACACACATACATACATACACAAACACACACGTATGCATATACATTTCTTTTCTATTTGGTTTTTAGCCAGTTTGCGTAAAGCTTCTACATGTTTTCTATGTATTTATTTATTTACCCTGCTGCTCAGAATTATTTTTATTAATTAAAACACTTTTTATTTTTTGACTGATCAATCAATGTAGTTGATGTGCCTTTAGCTTCTCCTATCATTGATATTCCTTTTTAAACAGCTGCATCCCTTTTGCCAAAATGTATGACTAAGTCATTGAGTTGAAACAGGTTAGAACATCTGGCTATTCTTTTATGCTTCATTATGGGTAGATCTCACTGATACTGCTGTCAGTGGAATTAAATAAAATTGTAGCTCTTAATCCTACCGAGTTAATGTTTATTGGACTTGCACTGTAAGACATGCAGGTCTATGATGTACTTACCTGGTAGTTTAAAGGACCACTATAGTGCCAGGAAAACAAACTCGTTTTCCTGGCACTATAGTATTAATCGCCCCCCCTCACCCTCATGGCCCCCCTCCCGCCGGGCTGAATGGAGAGGAAGGGGTTAAATCACTTACCTTTCTCCAGCACTGGTGACACTCCTCCTCCTTCGGTCATCGGCTGAATGCGCATGCACGGCAAGATCCGCGCGCGCATTCAGTCAGTCCATAGGAAAGCATTCTCAATGCTTTCCTATGGCCGCTGGCGTCTTCTCACTGTGAAAATCAATGAGACAGCCACTAGAGGCTGGATTAACCCATATGTAAGCAGAGCAGCTTCTCTGAAACTGCTATGTTTACAGCAGGCAGGGTTAACCCTAGATGGACCTGGCAAGTGGTCTGGGTGCCTATAGTGATCCTTTAAAACAATACTTTGTCCATAAATGTTATCATTAGTATATAGGAGCACACAACCAATTTAACCACACCAACACATGTAGAATATTGAAAAGAAGTAAGGATTCAAAGTTTTATAAGAGGAGCTTCCTTACTGGTAAAAATAGCACACACTATAAAATGCCAGTTGCACACCAAACTACCAAAATAAACCAAATATGTATTTGTATGGAATATACATTAAAATGATATAGAAAACAATCTCTTATAAGAGAGATTCATAATCATTTGTGTAAAATCAATCTTCCGAATCCTGTCTTACCAAGTGTTATGATTTTATTGCCTTCTGTATGGTTGCAATCATAACTTTGGATATTGTATCAGTGGAGTCTTCTATTTGCACAAAGGAGTCCATTATTACCATGACAGTGTTCTTCAATTTCCTGTAGGGACAATGTGGGAGAAAATGAATATTATATACGGTACATGAAAGACAAGTGGTTGTGAGGAGGACTTCTAAAAGTACAACCGTGAAGAACAACCGTAAAGTACAAATCAGTGACACATTCAAAATAAAGTTGCTGAGCAAGGTGAGCGCATCAACATATATAGTATGCAATCAAAGACCAACTTGTGTAAACAGTTATCAAAAAAGAGCAAAGTCACAAAATAAAAAAAATAAAAATAAAAAAGTTGCAAAAAAATGAACGAGAAAGATAAAGCACATTATCTTTTTTCAGACTGCTTTTTTGTTTAGTTTTTTCATTTTGTGACTTTGTTCTATAACAATGAAACACATAATTGATAACTGTTCACAATAGTGAGTCTTTGATTGCACCGTGCACAATATTTTTGCTGATTCTCTCAAATTACTGAACTTGACATATGAGGGATTTTTGCTATATCATGTATTTTTATGTAGTCGGTATTTTATTTTTATTTTGTGTGGAACTGGTATTGTATATAGTGTGTGCCTTCTTTATGTTCAGTCTTTATTATGGATCACTCTGTTTCATGCATTTTGCTTGTGTTAGCTCCAGTCTTTGTGTATACATTTTGTTATACAGAGTTTAATTTACCCCAAACTCTGCAATTCACTGTAAAAGGCTTATCTTGAAAAGCTATGAGTTAAGCTCAAGAATAAAGAAATACTGATTTATTATAAAACTATAAAAATGAAAAATATACAGAAATAGTCGAACACACAGAAAACTAAACATGAACTGCCTGCAAGGTTATCCCTTACATAGGCATTCCAGTCATACTATAGCCTCCTTTAAAAGGTCACACATGCATATTTTCAGTGTTGTCCCTTGTTATTAATATTAGATTAGGAATTGTGAAAGAAATCTCAACCACTTCCTGGGTGAAGTGAAGATCTTGAAAGGCAGTTAAGAACCCTTGTAAAACTTGAGACATTCATTCATTGTTGTGAATGATATTTCTGTATATACACCTGTAAATTAATGTCTCTCTCTCGCGCTCTCTCAATCTGTGTGTGTGTATATATATATATATATATATATATATATATATATATATATATATACACACACACACACACATACACACACACACACTTGTTGGAAGCAAAATCTACATCACAAAGAGTATATATTAAGCAAGCTTATCACCAACAAGAGCCTTGATGTACTTGTAGAATCAGGTCTGCAGTTCAACAACCACTAGAACTCTGCATTCCAAATAGCAAGCCAAATATAGGAAAACATAATATGTGAAAGATCGAGGGGATAAATCTAATGTTCACCAATCTGTGTATTAAAAAGAAATACTCTCACAAAAATAAAAAAACAGCATTTAGAATATATCACAACATGTACAGAGTATTATGGTAACTCTAACCCTTTTAAAAAACAAAAACAAACAATTTTTATTTTTTTTATTTTAGAATACCCTACTGGGAATTATGGTCCCCCCCCACCTTCACCCCAGTAATCTACAAAAAAAATGGTAATCTTGCTGTACTCAACAGCCTCTCGTTATAGCCTCTAAACATACTCTTGTCCCTCACACTCCGTGGTTCAATCAAACGCCACAATGCAAGGCCCTGCACAGAGCAAGGTAAAGGAGGGAGGGGTTAGACGGAGGAAGTGAGGAGATAAAATAAAATAAATAACTCTCACTAGGGGAAGGTGTGGGGAATGCAGAGATATGGAATGAAATTTCCCTTGCAAAACGTATTCCATCTGTTGCCAGCGCGCTGATAACAGATGTCATTTTTGCACAGATTTAACATTAGGCAGTCAACAGAGCACAATAAAAAAAAATAATTGCAAATATTTTTGGATGTGCAGTGTTTCAAGCAGGAACGCTGCTCATACACTAAAACAGATGTGGTCATGGTGGATAGAGTAACTTTTTAACGTTCAATCTATGGACCAGATCATGGCTGTCCATTCAATATTTCAAGAATAAGAGTATAAATCGAATTATAAATTGATACATATTGAACTATAATGTCAAGTTTCCTAGTACTTCTGTAAGGACATTCAATAATCAGTCGCTCATGAATCATATACATAAAAATAAATTATATAGCAAAAATCTCTCATATAAAAAATGTAATACAGCTTTATAGCTAGAAAGGGGATATACTATTTATTTATTATTGACAATTATATAGCGCCAACATATTCCGTATTGCTTTACAATACTATAAGTAGGGGAGATTTAAACAATAAATTAGACAATTACAAAAGCTTACAGGAACAACAGTTTGAAGAGGACCCTGCTCAAACATGCTTACAGTCTAGAGGAGGTGGGGTACAAAACACAATAGGACAGGAAATGGCAATCAACAAGAAATGATAAAGCAGAATTGGAGGAGAATGTAGAGTGCCCTTTAGGAGAGAGCAAGGGACAGGTAAGTGAGGTAGAGGTTACTCTGGGAGGCCATAAGCTTTCCCAAACAGATGGGTTTTGAGGCACTTTTTAAACGAGTGAAGACTACAGGAGAGTGTGATAGCGGTAGAACTCCTGCAAGTGTGAGTTGGCCATACGGGTGCAAGTAGTGGACAGTAAAAGGTAATTGGCAGAGCGGAGAGACCAAGTAGGAGCATACCTATGGATCAGTGAAGCGATATAAGAGGGAGTAGAATTATTCAGTGTATTTTAGGTATGAACTAGTACTTTGAAATGACTCCTATAGGATACAGAAAGTCAATCTAAGGACTGACAGAGGAGTGAGGTGTGAGAGAAGCAACTGGAGAGGAAAATCAGTATAGAGGCAGCATCCTGTAGTGGGGCAGTACACCTTCTGTGAAGACCAATTAGGAGAGGGTTCCAATAATCCATGCGACAGATTACTAAAGCATGAACAAGCTCCTTAGTAGCGGTCTTGTGTAAGGAAGGGGTGGATGCGAGCAATGTTATTAAGGTGGGATCAACAGGATTAAGTAACTGTCAGGATTATATTGATCCAGCACGCAGAATAGTATCACATCCTAGAACTAAGGGTAACGTCTTACCAGGCCGTAAAATGGCCAGACTTAACGTACCCGAGAATAGTGAGAAAACTAGCCGAGGTCAGGGACAAAGAACAAGACACAGCGATAAGGAAAATGCAAAAATCAAGGGTACCAGAAATCAGGGAAGTCAAAACAAAGCCAAAGTCAAAAAACAGAAAAACACAATCAGGAACACACTCTCGGATTACCATCTAAGGGAAACCACGACAGGGCAATGAGCTAAGGAACAAGTGAGTTTAAATAACCCTCTTGGAAATCTGATTGGCTGTACCTAGCCCTTGACCCCAAAAAGTGTGTGTGCATCTTTTGCGTGACGTCACAAGCACGTCGATGTTGTCTTTATCATGGACGGATGTGGGGCTTTATAATTGCGTGGGTCCCCAGTGGCCGGCGTGCACCGTCATGCCACACAAGCCAGGCATCATGGCGAAGACCGCCGAGCGGCACTCCCATCAATCTTCGGAAGGTAATTATCTAAATTTTTGCCACATGGATACGAAGGATTCGGTCCAGTAACAGACTGGATGTGAGGCTCAAAGGTGAGGCCAGAATAAAATATAATGCCAAGACAGCACGCTTGTAAGGATGGGCTGATGTGAGAGCAAAAGAGAAGGATCAGTATTAGGAGGAGGAAAGACAAGAAGCTCAGTTTTAGAGAGATAGAGTTTCAGAAAGAGGGAGGACATCCAATCAGAGATGGAAGATAGAATTTGAAATTCACTTTGTATTCACAGAAATTTACACTTTATTATAAAAAACTCTGTTACGTAACCAGCATTCAGACTCCCATGAATTTACTGTTCATAGGATTGATTTGTTTACATTACAATCTGATTGCATGTGTAGCTGCCTATCTTGCTTGTTGGAACATGCAGCATGAGCTCAGTTTAACTTGGTAAGGAAAGAGTTTATATGCTTGATTCAACCTATTTATGTTTAGAATTAGTTTTTTATTTTTTCATCATTCATTCAACAAGAATGAATACATTATCAAGAAAAGAGACAGTAATGCAGACTGCATACATACCTGGAAAGTTATTTAGTGATTTATTATAAGATAAAATAGGTATAGACCTCTCACACAGTCTGGTTAAAGGAGATGGAGAAAGGACAACCATTTCAGGAATTTAGAAAGGGAATTTCACTTTTTTCTAAATTGCCACAATTATAATATTTAAAGGGGAGGCTGTTCATCTGTCATTCCAGGCTTCATTATTACTCTTGAAATATATGAAAGTATGCAGACAATTAAATTATATTGAATTATCCAAGAGGCACTCTTATTCTTTCAATAAATGCCAAATTAACTCATTAATCCTCTCCAGGGTCTGAGCTTTACTGGCTCTGTTTGAACAGTGGCGACTAGTGTATTTTTTGCAATAAGTGGGGTGCAAGAGAGAAGAAGATTTTTGCACACTGTCAGTATATACTGTATATACATACCTACTCACACATATCTAATAGCATATTAGCATGCTAAAAATTATGACATTTTTTTAAACATCTTTGTAAACAGTTCATCTTCCAGTCATTTTAACAAGACATCACTTTTTCAGTAGTAATTCAAATTTCTTTAATATATTGTTCCAATATCATACTTCAAGGAAGCACTCAGATGCCCATTTCAAAGTAATGTGACCAGCATTCTGAGGTGAAATGTAGTGAGTGATTATAGCTGTTACATATAGGATTACATATAGGGATCAAAACAGAACTCACTTTGTTGCTGCTGAGCAGAGGTATTTATACCAAAGGAGGATCTTTAGCATACAATAGCTTAATTAACAATACCTGTAGTCAGTGTCGTAGATATAGGGGCCACAGGGGTCGCAGCCCTGCGACCGGGTACCAGCCACCATGTTTTGCTGCCCTGGCCCGCATGGCAAACTGCCGGGGCAGCCGTTCAAGAGGTCCATCGGGTGGCCCATGTTGTTAGAGCCACCCGATGGAGATGGATTTTCAAGGGGCCCGGTCAACGCTGGGCGCTTTAACAGCTCCTCCCAGCTATCAGAGAGCCACACGGGAAGAAGCAGAGGAGGGAGTCAGAGTGGGAACTCTGACTCCCATCAGCCTGAGCCACCACTAGACCCCAGGAAAAGTCACCCTCCTGCACCTAAACAGGAGGGTGACCTAAACATTTTGTATATGTGTGTGTGTGTTTGTTTGTATGTATGTGTGTATGTGTCTGTATGTATGCAGGGGCGGACTGACCGGTCGGGCACTTCGGACATGGTCCGAGGGCCCGGCCGGGAGGGGGGCCCGCCATCAGGGGGCCCGGCCGCCCCTTTAAATGTTGCAGCCGCCTGAGCGCTCTCCTAAGGGAGCTCAGGCGGCTGCAGCTTCTCACCTCACCTCCCCTCCCCTCCCCTGTAGCGTAGCCGAGCAGCTTTCCGGTCCGCGGTGCCCGGCCGGAGTGATAGGAAGGTGCACACTGAGTGTGCACCTTCCTGTCAGTCCGGCCGGGTACAGGAAACAGAAACTCCTGTTCCGCGCGGAACAGAAGTTTCTGTTTCCTGTACCCGGCCGGACTGACAGGAAGGTGCACAGTGTGCATTTTCCTATCACTCCGGCCGGGCACCGCGGACCGGAAAGCCGCTCGGCTACGCTACAGGGGAGGGGGGGGTAAAAGAGAGAGAGGGGGGGTAAAAGAGAGAGAGGGGGGGTAAAAGAGAGAGGGGGGGGTAAAAGAGAGAGAGGGGGGGTAAAAGAGAGAGAGGGGGGTAAAAGAGAGAGAGGGGGGTAAAAGAGAGAGAGGGGGGGGTAAAAGAGAGAGAGGGGGGTAAAAGAGAGAGAGGGGGGGTAAAAGAGAGAGGGGGGTAAAAGAGAGAGAGGGGGGTAAAAGAGAGAGAGGGGGGTAAAAGAGAGAGAGGGGGGGTAAAAGAGAGAGAGGGGGGGTAAAAGAGAGAGGGGGGTAAAAGAGAGAGAGGGGGGTAAAAGAGAGAGAGGGAGGGGGGTTAAAAGAGAGAGGGAGGGGGGGTTAAAAGAGAGAGGGAGGGGGGGGTTAAAAGAGAGAGGGGGGGTAAAAGAGAGAGGGAGGGGGGGTTAAAAGAGAGAGGGAGGGGGGGTTAAAAGAGAGAGGGGGGGTTAAAAGAGAGAGGGAGGGGGGGTTAAAAGAGAGAGGGGGGTTAAAAGAGAGAGGGAGGGTGGGTTAAAAGAGAGAGGGAGGGGGGGTTAAAAGAGAGAGGGGGGTTAAAAGAGAGAGGGAGGGGGGGTTAAAAGAGAGAGGGAGGGGGGGTTAAAAGAGAGAGGGGGGGTTAAAAGAGAGAGGGGGGGTTAAAAGAGAGAGGGGGGTTAAAAGAGAGAGGGAGGGTTAAAAGAGAGGGGGGTTAAAAGAGAGGGGGGGTTAAAAGAGAGGGGGGTAAAAGAGAGGGGGTAAAAAGAGAGAGGGAGGGGGGTAAAAAGAGAGAGGGAGGGGGGTAAAAAGAGAGAGGGATAGGGGTAAGAAGAGAGAGGGAGGGGGTAAGAGGAGGGAGGGGGTAAGAAGAGAGGGAGGGGGGTATGAAGAGAGGGAGGGAGGGTAAAAAGAGGGGGAGGGGGGTAAGAAGAGAGGGAGGGGGGTAAGAAGAGAGAGGGAGGGGGTAAGAGGAGGGAGGGGGGTAAGAAGAGAGGGAGGGGGTAAGAGGAGGGAGGGGGGGTAAGAAGAGAGGGAGGGGGGTAAGAAGAGAGGGAGGGAGGGTAAAAAGAGGGGGAGGGGGTTAAGAAGAGGGGGAGGGGGTTAAGAAGAGAGGGGGGAGTAAGAAGGGAGGGGGGAGTAAGAAGGGGGTAAGAAGAGGGGGAGGGGGGAGTAAGAAGGGGGTAAGAAGAGGGGGAGGGGGGGTAAGAAGAGGGGGAGGGGGGAGTAAGAGGAGGGCAATTGCCCCCTTCCCTGTCATACACTGCCCACCCATACACACACAGCCCCCCATACTAACATTGCCACACACATACACAGCCCCCTCGTACACACATTGCCCCACACACCCTACACATTCACACACTACACCCCCTCACACACACTGAACCTTTCACACACACTGAACCTTTCACACACACACTGCACCCCTTACACATTGCACCACTGCTCCTATACCCTACTACAGCCTCATATCCCAGCAGACCCCAGGTAAGTTGTCAAACTGTTCTTAAACGGTTTGACTACTTACTCTAGGAGGGGGGCCCGGCCCTCCTGGCACCATAACGACTACACAGAGCAGTAGTGGTTATTGTGCATGGATTATTTCTTTAAATAATCTACGAGTGCCCCAGTAGCCAGCCCACAGGCCGGCCAGCCAGCCAGCCAGCCCACAGGCTGGCCAGCCAGCCCACAGGCTGGCCAGTAGCCAGCCAGCCAGGCCACCAGTTAGGCTTAAAGCCAGCAAGCCACATCCTGCCAGCCAGCAAGCCACAGCCAGCAAGCCACAGCCTGCCAGCCGCAGCGAGCAAGCCCACAGCCTGCCGGCAGTAGCCAGCAAGCCCACAGCCTGCCAGCAAGCCCACAGCCTGCCAGCCGCAGCCAGTAAGCCCACAGCCTTACAGCAAGCCCACAGACTGCCAGCCAGCAACAGTAATTAAGGTAAGAGGAGCCAACTTGGCCTAGGTATCAGCGAGCTATGTTGTGTTGCTATATTGTGAATAGGAACCAGAGTGTTGGAGAGACCCCCCCTCCAGGCCCCATTAGACTCCATTGTAGTCTCTAATGGGACCTGGAGGAAATTCTTTCTAACACACTCTCTAAAGGACACTGAGATAGCCTCTGCTAGAATTCTCCCCCCCCCCCTCCCCTCCATGGCCCATTAGCCCTCAATTGAAGTCTCTACTGGGGCCGGGAGGCGACTGTTTCCAGCAGGGACACTGAGATGGCCTCTGTTAGAAAGACCCCCTTCCAAGCCTATTAGACTCCATTGTAGTCTCTAATAGGGCCTGCAGGGTATTCTTTCTAACACACTCTCTAAAGGACACTGAGATAGCCTCTGCTAGAAAGACCCCCCTCCATGGCCCATTAGCCCTCAATTGTAGTCTCTACTGGGGCCTTGAAGGGATTATTGCACTTTTGTTCCTTGTGTCTAAAGATTGTGTAGGGTGTGGCTGGAGGCGGTGCATGGAGGCGGGACATGGGTGGCGCTTGCTGCGGAGTATGGGTGGGGCCTGTAAGGGGGCCCTTGATTTATTTTGCCCGGGGGCCCTGAGGGTTCTCAGTCCGCCCCTGTATGTATGTGTGCCTGTCTGTTTGGATGTATGTATGTGTGTCTTGTGTGTGTGTGTGTGTGTGTATGTGTCTGTCTGTATGTGTCTGTGTGCCTGTGTGCCTGTGTGTATGTGTCTGTCTGTATGTATATGTGTGTGTGTCTGTCTGTATGTGTGTGTGTGTCTTTGTATGTAAGTGTGTCTTATGTGTGTTTGTCTGTCTGTATGTGTCTGCATGTGTCTCTGTCTGTATGTATGTTTGCCTGTCTGTTTGTATGTATGTCTTTGTATGTATGTGTCTTGTGTGTGTGTCTGTCTGTGTCGGTCTGTATTTATGTGTCTTTCTGTATGTGTGTGTATGTATGTGTGTGTGTGTGTATGTATGTGTCTCTGTATGTATGTGTCTCTGTATGTATGTGTGCGTCTGTCAGGGGGTGGGAAGAGAGGGAGCAGAGAGAGGGAGACAAGGGGGGGAAGAGAGGGGGAGACGAGGGGGGAGGGCATGGATTGTGTGTGTACGCCACTGCATATAGTTCTCCATCAAGTCCTCTTCCTATAACTTCTTGCTTTTATTGTTGAAAACAGGCCTCAGCCTATCAAAACAAACAAATACTCTGAACCATTTTATCCATATTACTGTTGTTAACAAAATATGTGGATAGAATACAAAAGTCTTTCAGACTAACGTGCCCATTTACTATAGTTCAAACAACCTGAAATATAGATATTTATGAACCAATAAATATCCCTTGTAAAATTCCCACCCAAGCAAGAGGAACCCCTGTCATGCAACCCTGGATCCATGATACAGCCCAGTTGTGTGCAGCTAAATTAACTATATTAATATCATGTTTCTAGGATCATGCTAGGTTTGTGAAAACCTCTAAATGTCCAAATTATAGTGTACATTTGTCATCATTAAGGGGTTAATAAATACAGTTTTGTGGTAGAATGTAAAAAAAAAGGTGCTGTTGTTGCTTTGTAGCGTTGTATTTGTGCATTGCATTTGTATATATTCATGAGTAGTTTGTGGTGTATGATACCTATAAATGTGGGCTGTGTATGGGGGTTGCTTGTGGAATTGTTTGTGTGGATATGTCACATTGTGTGTTTGGTGGTGGTTTGGTGTGTATGTGTGGGGCTGCTTTTAGTATTGCATGTGAGAAACTGTGTGTGGGGTTGTATGTTTATCATGGTTCCTGTTCAGCTGCTTTGGTCTTAAATTTAAAATTTACTGTGAATTCACTCTGAATCCCTGACAATTCTCATTTTAGTGAATAACCCTGAAAAGTCTTTTACAAAAAAGCATGATTACTAATATACTTGAAATATATTAATCTAAGCATTCTGTCACGCAACATGTCACTTTTGGCCAGACAGCAGCATGTGACACATATTTGGCCATTATAAAACGCAAATTTGTCAAACGTGTGCATACTCCCTGACAATATGTAAACAAGGCATAATGTCACCTTATGGTATGTAGTCACATAGTCTAATTTCCATTTTATCATTTTCATGGAAATGTATGAATTCTGGATTTTAACAGGCTGGGACTGAAGTGCTGTTTGGCAGTGTATGGATTTGCTGTGCTCTGAATGTGAAATGAATTTCCTAATCACTACATTTCCTTTGTGAGCTCACTTGTAAATTGTTCATTTATTTCACACCAGAATCACTTGGATTCCACATACCGTTTAGCAGCTCTTTCCAGACTAACTCACAGAATACAGGTTTCATAAGCATAAATACAAGAATTAGAGAGTAAACAAAACTGTACAGTCTAATGCAACACTCTGTCCACTACACTTTAATATCATAGTCATATATAATGTTAAAATGTTGTAAATGTGTGACACACACACACACACACACACACACACTGTTCCTTTTTGATACCTGACAAATGTATAAATATATTGATAATTAGTTCTACAGACATCCCAAGTCTCCCGGTAGGTTTGGGAGACTCCCGCATTTGTAGGGTGTTTCCCTGACACCCGCTAGTCTTATCCAACATCCCGGAAATCATACACACAATCTTACATACAATATATATCAGATTGTGTGTGCAATTTCCAGAATTTTATATACGCTAAATGCTCTCAAATTAGGGGCATTTAGCATATATAAATATTACCCACCTGATACATATTTTTTTTGAACAAGGGCCCGGTGTGGTGCCCGGCCCTTTAGGAGCCTGACCGGTCCCCTGCAGTATCTGCCAGCTGGAAAGAAGTACATAGCCTACTTCCTTCCAGCTAAGAACACAGCCGCGCGGGAGGTAGGAGGCTGGAGGAGGCTGGAGGAAGCAGATCAAATTACTATACCATGTGTCTGTGTGTGTAAGATTGTGTGAATCTGTGTGTGTATCTGTGACATTGTGGATCCTGTGTTTGTGTATCTGTGTGTGTATCTGTGACAATGTGAATCTGTGTGTGTGTGTGTGTGTGTGTGTGTATCTGTGACAGTGTGAGTCTGTATGTGTGTTTCTGTGTGTGTATCTGTGCCAATGTGAATCTTTGACAGTGGGTATCTATGTGTGTGTGTATCTGTGACAGTGTGAATCTGTGTGTATCTGTGACAGTGTGAGTCTATGTGTGTATCTGCGTGTGAATCTGTGTGTGTGTATTTGTGACAGTGTGTATCTGTGACAGTGTGTATCTGTGAGTATCAATGTCGGTGTGAATCTGTGTGTGTGTGTGTGCGTATCTGTGTCAGTGTGTATCTGAATGTGTGTGTATATGTGCAAGTGATTCAACAAAATTAGAAAAATGGAAGGGTACTACTGGGGATATTGGGATAAATGATTATGTATTGTAAAATATAAAGCTTAATTTTTATTTATACATAATAAAATAACATATTAGCTTAGTAATGATGCATGTACACACAATATAAATACTATGTGTAAATAAGAGACAAAAGAGAGAAGAAATAATACTGTGAAAAAAAAGAGAAAAGTCCAATAAAAAAATCTGTTAGAATGCATGGGGGATCAGATAGCACTAATAATAAAAACTCCCATCTATAACTAGATGTAAGAAATAGCAGTCCCAAGTTTCTAAATGATACTGTTAGTATAATAAATTGTAGATATCTAGTCTGTGCCATCAAGGGCACCTATTCTGGTCTAGTATACAGATATCCTGTCTGTGCCTTCCAAGGCAACTATCTATAGTTGTAGCGACTCCTTATACCAATAAAGTCCACATCCTTCCATACCATTAATTAAAATGCTAGCAATCAAAATAAAGTGGACCTAGCTCTCTCTTTTTGGATTTTTATAGGTGCAAGTGTGGGTGTCTGAGTGAGTGTGTACGTGCCAGTGTGTGTATCTGTATGTATCTAAGTGTGTGTATCTAAGTATGTGTATGTACCAGTGTGTGTGTGTGTGTGTGTGTATCTGTATATCAATGTATATCTGAGTGTGTGTAACTTTGTGTCAGTGTGTATCTGAGTGTGTGTATGTGCCAGTGTGTTTATGTGTGTGAATCTGAGTGTATGTGCATGTGTCAGTGTCTGTGTAAATAGTTGTGTTCTGTCATAATAAAATATCATGTCCTTGTTCATACATGTTTGGTGGTGCGCATGCATGTGTAGGCACATGTGTATGGGGGTGTGTGTGAGAGTGTGGGGGTGTGCGCATGGAGGGTGCAGTTGCTGGTGAAGCCACCTCCCTGAAATAAGCTTTTGCATGTTGGGATGTCTGGTTCTATAGTGCTAATACAAAAAGAGAAGTCCTGCGCTCACTCCCATCACTACTGGGCCGGCAGCAAGGACCACAGTACACATCATCCCCAATATATAGTAAAAACCAAAGAAAAGAAAAAGTTACCTGTGCTCTCTCCTTAATCCCTATGTATATTTAGACAAATGGAGGTCATTTAGTTGCTCCAATGGCCATTGGAGGGAATGCCCGCCTGC
This sequence comes from Pelobates fuscus, assembly GCF_036172605.1. NCBI lineage: Eukaryota > Metazoa > Chordata > Amphibia > Anura > Pelobatidae > Pelobates > Pelobates fuscus. Next base: position 350,767,800 of record NC_086317.1, on the reverse strand, counting down.
CAACGTCAAGGCAGACCCCCCTAAGCGGGTCCTAACACTAACCCTTCAGCCTGCGTCCTTGAGCTTCTGGCAAAGATATCTCTAATGAGACAGAGAGGGGTATTTTTTATATACACCCCTATATACTTGCTGCCGGCCCAGTAGTGATGGGAGTGAGCGCAGGACTTCTCTTTTTGTATTTGTATTTACTTTGTATCCCACAGCCTGGTTACAATGCTGCTGCCCATCCCATGCATGCGCATTCCGCCCCGCTGACGTCAGACGGGGGAGCTGACGTCGGCGGGGTATGAGAGGTAAGCAGCCCGGCGGTGGAAGAAGGTAACTGAAGGGGTTTTAACCCCTTCAGCACCATGGGAGGGGGACCCTGAGGGTGGGGGCACCCTCAGAGTACTATAGTGTTAGGAAAACCGATTTGTTTTCCTGACACTATAGTGATCCTTTAATATGGTCACCCCATATGTCGACTATGCTAATGCTTTTGGCTCACTGTATATAATGTGATTTATAGTTCCTAAAATATATAGTGGTTTAATGGATTAGATCACTTTATATTACATGATAATAACATGTTAGATTGTTTGTACAATGCTATATATTTAAGAACCTCTACTGTTCTAATTTTATAACATTTTAGCAATAGGGGAAAGGAAAATGATTCACAACTAGCTGATACAAAATGTGCTTATGTCAAAGTAGATGTTCCCTTCATATTTAGCTAATTGATTGAAAGACCAAATGATCCATTGGAAAAGTTGCATCATTAACTTAATTGAGAGCAAAGCCTTATTAGAGGGGAAATGAAGTAGACACAGAGCCAGAGACACAGCAGGGCTTTGATTTGAGATGTCAACAAACAGACATTGTAACTAAAACCAGACAGTGACTGCACTGCTTCATTTACATCTTCGTTCTCAGAATGAAAAAATGTGGGATGACTGAAGGAAGCAATTAAAAAAACAAACACACAAAACAAGAACGAACATGGAATAAAGATTTATATTATATATATATATATATAATATATACATATAAACCTGTACTCTACCTAATGGGAATGTTGTCATGGAATGTTGTCATGGTACAGTGAGATATAGGGAGTATGTACATATATCGTTTAACTTTCAGAAGTCATTGCTAACAGGTCATTTTGGGTTAACTAACATATTCCTACTGGGTTATGTTAATAGCACGTTATTAGGGAGATGAGAATCACCAGAATTCTATATTTATGGGGGATGTACGTGATTTCTTGGTTCGTTTTTTCTCTCTCGACATATATTTGTTAAATTTTTCATAGGCACACTTCATGCTGATGGGCAGCGAATGAAAATGTAGCATTTTATCTACTGCAAGACTGGCATCTATTACATAATCATGGTTGATCCTTTGGACTCATTTCTTAATTATTGAACAGATGTCCTTTTCGAGCTTGTGGTGCCCTTTAATATGTAAAAGTGACGTGTTGTTGAAAACATGGAGAAACTGGTAACTCTAACTCTAAGATATATGGGTAAATCATAACTAGATTACTACTTATAATAACCAAGTTAAGAGCATTAGTAAGCTTTGCTTTTACTGAAGATTAAAGCCCCACTGACCAACAGCAATCAATATGAGCCCAAGGTGTGTTTTGAATCAAATCTTATCTTTTGTTTTTATCCCTAGAGCTATGTGGTGACAGAAGAGGAAACTGTATCTTAGTCCCTGGTATATGTCAGTTAAATTGAGCATAAATTGTCTCTGTTTTCCGGTAATACCTTCCTTACCCCCTACTAAGTCTGTAATCTAATTTCCTAATCTTATGAATGAGCTGCATGTGTGATGCTTTAATTTAATGGGTTGAGTGCAGAGATTTCAGCAAAGCTAAAGCCGTTTGGCACTCAAAGTGTTAATGAAAAGTGACCCTGGGAAAGTGTTTTTATTAGTTAATGCACATGCCAAAACTAAAATATTTTAATTTCTCTGAAACTGCTATGTTTACAGCAGGCAGGGATAACCCTAGAGGGACCTGGCATTGAGCTGATGTGGTCTGAGTGACTATAGTGTCCCTTTAATGACTTTTCAGTCACATTTAAAATAAAAGAAACACAGGACAGTACTATTATTATACAATGAAGAGTGAGCAGTACCGTGCACATTTTACTTACTGCATGTTTACTCAGATTTACTGTAAGTTTTGCATTTAAATAGTAATGAAAACAGCACTGTAACAGTAGTGTTACATTATGGAGCCATTAGATCAACTCCTCTTGGATTAGAACATGCCAGTCATCCACAATACCACAAGGAGATCACTGAGAATGGGAATAAAAACTTGCTTGATCTTCATTAGTTCAGATCTCAAACAGGTTTTAGTCCACTTGTGCATTACAGAGGGAACTTTTTGCATATTTGCATATCCAGCCGAATCCACCTACAAGGGCACTCTAGAACCAAAATGCCAGATAGGTCCACTCTGCACGAGAGGTACAACAATTAGATATAAGAAATGCTGTAGGTGCCGTTAACTATATTGACCACCAGTCTTATTGAACGTAATGTTGTTGCTTACAGCATTATTGTCAAGGTCAGACGTCCTAACTTGCAAACAGTGGAACAACTATAACCCTATACACAATAAAGATGTATTACTGGACTTAACATATATACATATGAGGTACGGGATAGAGAATAGTCAGATACTGACCTAGGTCATGGTTGAAAACAGATGGATAGACGAGTATAACAAAGCCAGGGTTCAGGGTTACCAGACTACAGAATTACCAGGACTACAGGAAATACCAGGACTATAGGAATGCACTCTCAGACTACAAAGACCATGACAGAGCAAGTATGTGGTGTCAAAGAAAGGTTTAAGTAGGCATGAATGTGTGATGATAGATTTGGGAACAATTAGGACAGTTAGTGAAAATACATAAATATACATTTTTTGTTTTTAAATTCTTTATTTGGGCAAAATATAGTTTACAACGGAGCGAGCAGAGCCACAATAGCTCTGCCACAGCAGAGCCACAACAGGAATGTGTGGTTTAAGCTTACATGTGATTTTTGGCTACTGTCAGTTTAAATTTAGGATGAAAGCAGGCATAGCATCATGATGTAATCACACATGCCAGTGCATGCTGCGTCAACTGCATCAAACAGAGGAGGTTTGGCCTTGGATGAGGGAAGAGTAGGGATGCGGCCAGGGTCGTATGACAGTATCCCCTATTGCAGGAGCGCCCACTGGACATACAACAGAAGGACGAGAAGGAAACCTGACATGGAAGACATGCTTGGGAGCATAAACATCAGAATCAGGAACCCAGGTGTAGTCATCAGAACTGTAAGCCTTCCAATGGACCAAATACTGGAGGAAATCACAAGAGAACTTTCCTCATCCCCCTCACCATTAACTAATAAAGGAGGACGACAGGAAAAGAGTCTGGTTTGTTTATTGCACATCAAAAGCTTAAGAAATGAGTGTGAAAGAAATTTAGTATGCAAAGGTTCCTCGGCAATTCCAAGGCAAGGCATTTATTTTTTGTACCAACTTGTATGGAGCAGTGTATTTTGGGGGCTAGTATAGATGGATATTACATGTGGATAATCATACCCCATCACGCACTTGATATAAAGATGCTGCTCGACATGTCTATTGGTGAATGGGTTTTGAGTAAGCACGGCCATCTCCAGGATGGCTTGGACCTTTTTCCATGTATCTTGCACTGTAGACAAAAGCTTGTCCAGGGCAGGCATTCATTTGCTGGAGAATGTAGCTGGAAGAAAGTTAGGATGTTGACTATATATGAAGAGTGGAAAAATAAATGACCAGAAGCAGAATATTTGGCATTATTTCTGGCAAAATCAGCCCAAGGAAGTAGGTCTGCCCAGTTGTCTTGAAGTTGAGATGTAAAACAATGGAGATATAGTTCAAGGCTTTGGTTATTACGTTCAGCAACGCCATTCCATTGGGGACTATAGGCAGAAAAAAAGCAAGTTCAATACCCATCTCCTTGCAAAAGCCAATCCAAGAACTGTGAACCCCTATTTGATACTATAACATCAAGCATGCCATGGAGTCAAATTATTTTTTTGATGAACATGTATGACAATTCAGCTGTGGATGGCAACTTCTTTAGACTTATAAAGTGTGCCATTTTGGTGAAATGGTTCACCATAGCCAAAAAGACAATAAAACTATTTGAAGATGGTAAGTCGACAATGACGTCCATGGACAAATGAGACCAAGGAACTGGTGGTACAGGAAGGGGATGTAGAAGACCACAAGATACCTGATTGGATAGTTTGGTTTGGCTTAGGAGCATATTTTGCAAGCTTGGACATAAGTCTTAACTTCCTTCCTGAGGGACAGCCACCAATATTGTCTGGAAACCAGTTCAGTAGTTTTAGATCACAGAACACACTTTCTCCTAAATTAAGAAGGATGTAGTATTTTCCAAGAGGCATATTCCCAGGGGCCTTATCCTAGGCATATCCCCTCATATAGTCCTTATCCTAACCTTTATGTATGTTGTCTATGGGCCTTGTCCTAGGCATTTTGTATGTTCTCTAGAAATGGGGATGTGAGCTTGGTTCTGGTGAAAGTGATCATCTTTTCTGGGGGTCTCATATGCTCACTTTCTTCCTCCTTATCAAGGATTTCAAACCATTCTTTTAGAGCTAGTACTATAGCCAATAGTTCTCTGTTACAAATACCGTAGTTTTGTTCTGCTGTGCTCAACTTATGTGAAAAGAAACCACAAAGATACAATGGGGCATCTGGGAACACCCTCTACGAAAGAACAACCACAACACCGAATTCAGATTTGTCTGCTTCTACAATAAAAAGCCTAGAAGGATCTGGATGAACCAAAACACATCACAAACATGGCAGAGGCAAAAGCATTTATTTTTTTAAGATCAAAAGAAGCCTTAGCTTCCATAGACCAGTCAATGTGATTTGCCCCTTTCTTGGTCATTATGGTGAAAATGGGTTATTATCTGAGAAAAGTTCTTGATATTTTGCCTATCAAATAATAGTGCAAAGCTGATTAACCTTTGTATACCTTTCAAATAAAGAGGTATCGGGCACTCAAGGATCGAAGAAAGTATATTTGAGTCCATCTGAAACCCTTTGGCTGAAGTCATTTAAGCCAAGAAGTGAATTGTGGTTTGATCAAACAAACACTTCTCTAACCTGCAAAACAATCCATTGTCAAAAAATAGTCTTCAAAATGATTCTAACATGTTTGTGATGTGTTTATCATTAAAGGAACACTGCAGTCACCTAAATTACTTCAGCTAAATAAAGCAGTTTTAGTGTATAGATCATTCCCCTGCAATTTCACTGCTCAATTCGCTGTCATTTATGAGTTAAATCACTTTGTTTCTGTTTATGCAGCCCTAGCCACATCTCCCCCGGCTATGATTGACAGAGCCTGCATGAAAAAAAAACTGGTTTCACTTTCAAACAGATGTAATTTACCTTAAATAATTGTATCTCAATCTCTAAATTGAACTTCAACCACATACAGGAGGCGCTTGCAGGGTCTAGCAAGCTATTAACATAGCAGGGGATAAGAAAATCTTAATTAAACAGAACTTGCAATAAAGAAAGCCTAAATAGGGCTCTCTTTACAGGAAGTGTTTATGGAAGGCTGTGCAAGTCACATGCAGGGAGGTGTGACAAGGGTTCATAAACAAAGGGATTTAACTCCTAAATGGCAGAGGATTGAGCAGTGGGGCTGCAGGGGCATGTTCTGTTCTATACACCAAAACTGCTTCATTAAGCTAAAGTTGTTCAGGTGACAATAGTGTCCCTTTAATAAGACATCATTATTAAGATCTTGAAAGAGAGCAGGGGCATTACGTAACTCAAAGGGCACTACTTTGTATATGTAATGACCACTTTGGGTGTTGAATGCAGTCTTCCATTTGTCACCCTCCATAATACGAACTAGATTGTATGTTCCTCTAAGATCCAATTTAGTGAAAATGGTTGATCCATTGAGCCTATAAAAGAGATTGGGTTATCAGGGGTATTGGACAAAGGTCACCTTATTTGTTTGGAAAAAAAGAAGAAACCAGCTCCTACAGAAATAGAGGAGCATCTGATAAACGCTTTCTGTATGATTCTTGGATATATTCTTTAGATTTTTATTTGATTTTCTTTTTGAGATAAAATTTGTGTAAAAAAGTCTAAAAGAACGAAACAATTAAAGTCTGGTATGTACATATAGCAATTTTTAGGTCTGTGCAGTTATTATTTTTCCTGAATTTGCTAAAATAAATCAGAACAATTCAAAATGAATCTGCAATCACTGTAATTTGTTGAAATTTAGCTGTTAACCTTGCACCCAAAACTCATCCAATATTGAGTATAAAAGAAACTGGGCAGCATTATAAAGCTGCTGACATATAGATTTTGACACTGGAAAAGCATACAGACTACCACCCTGATATGAACACTTTTTCTATTGGCTCTGACTTTCTTACCAGAGCTTGACTGTCTTATATTGTAAATATATATATTATTTTTGTTATTAGTCTAGGAGCATTTCTAGAGTTCTTTATATAACAGAAAACATCCTACAGTTATCAAAGCCCTGGCATTATATCAAACGTTCTTCACTACATTGTCTGAATGTCATCTTTTTACATCAGTTGTCTCTGTATGTTTTCAGTGGCATTTGTTCTGCTGTTAAATCTGCAGCGAGTTCTTCAAGGGCATCATTCTTCCTTTTATAGATTTATAGTTGTTATTGTGGAAATTCAGCTGTATAGCTAAATGTCATGGTCATATGTAGAACATGCAATTTCTCCTATTTATGTCAAAAATATTTCAGAAGCTTAAATGAGAATGACAGCTGAAGTTCCAGTTTCCGAAAATATAAAAGGGTATCTCTGACTCAAACACACTTTCTCTCTCATTCACTAGCAGGTTCTGTTCCTTTGTTTATTATCAGACCAGAGGAAGCAATTTTTACACCGTTAATTTTTTTACAGCATCCTCCAGCTCAAACAGGCCTGGATTTCCCAGGAAACCCCCACAGCAGTCACATTATTTGTATACTTCTAATGTCAGAGTGTGCAGGAGGTGTACATGTATTGTGCTGCTATATAATAAATCAGGCTCTAAACTCAGGAAATACTCCAGAGGGTGTATGCACATAATAATTGCTTCTACCACACTGACGGTAAACAAGTCATACAATTTCAACTACTATGAATTATACTGAGGTATGGAAATTGTGACATATTAGTGATGTTATTGAATCCTCTTTGGTGTAGGAAATACATTGTATCTTAGCTAGAATTCTCTTCTAATGGAATAATCATAAAATAAAACTAGCCTTTGCCCAATTTTATAATGTAATTATAGAAGCCTTTTTTGACAGACTTAAATGCCATCAAATAACTAGACAAGGTGCTAAAAAAAATGTAAATGACATAGAACTGATCTGCATCTTACATATGTATCTTGTAACAGGTGTGCTCATCACTATTCTCCTCTTGTTCAACGTTTATACAGCATTGCATTTGGAGAAAGCTTGGACCAGGACAGTCACACTAAAATATAGGCTACAGTGTAGTGGCTGTCTATGGAATGACCTAACCCAGGGGTAGGTAACATTTGGTACTCAAAATACTGTGGACTACATCTGGAGGGCCAAAGGTTGCTTACCCCTGGCCTAACCCCACTGGAAGTTTCAAGTGATACGTTTTACTTGAAAAGAGGGCATCAGCTCATCTATAACATTCTTAACTTTGTTCTATTTTCAAGCATTTATAGTTTTTCATGTGTCTATGCAATATAAAGTTGCTTATGTCTATTTTGTAATGTGTAAATGCTCTTGTTGTGTTCACACTGATTCCATTTTTATGGATACAACAGGCATAAAACCTCAAAAAAATATTAAAAGAAAGAAGAAATACAGCATCAGCTGCGGCAATCGGGAAAAATAGCCCCCCCACGAGTGCAGTGAACCTTCCAAACAATAGGCCACAATTGATGGTTTTCAAAATTGATCCTCTGCAGTGCAGGCTTTCAGGATCCTAGCATATCATCATAACTGGATTTTTTTTGTAAAGTAAAGTGGATCTATTAAAACATGAGGATTGTATTCCTACATCAATAATATCAACCTCTACTATAAATGACAACATGAAGTTCAAACTGTCATATTTTGTCATATCTTTAGGACAAAGTGTTATTCACCCGCAGTTTGCCCCAGGTGCTAAAGCCAGTTAAATATCTGAACAGATGCTCCGGATCTTTCTCAACACTACTAGAAAGAGAAATGGCCAACCTGACATAGGCCTTGATTACATCACAGCCAAAAACGTTTATCGTCAGTTTAACAGCTCCCGATAAACCTTTTATCAGTTCAATGCAACTTTGTATTTCTTACACTATAGAATCCCTTTAAAGGTTTGTCATGAGACAATAATAATGATTCCAAACTATTCTACAAATATAGAAAATCGATAAACATATTTAATATTAAAAATATCTGATTCTGTAAATATATTTAATTTATCGAGGACATGAAAATGGTGTTGAATGGCGTAGCTTCACCATCAAGTGCAATGGCCATTTGACCTGCATGCTCCACGCCTGAAGCTTTGTAATAGCCTTATTGGAAGAGCAGTATCCTCTACAGAAGCAAATTCAAGATCACCCCACGCAATTTTGTCGCTCAAAATGCACAAGAAACTGTCCTCAGGAAGCCAGTCTGGAAGTAGCCGCTATGCTCGCAGTCCTGAGAATGGTGCGCAAGGCCTCACATGAGTGTATATGCCCTGGTTGCCCTGCTTTGCCCAGTTTGCTGGGTTCCATGGGTTCTGTAAACCTCATGGCACCAGACTGGAGAGTTTATTTGATCGCTAAGGGAGGTGTGACGAAGTGCCCTTCGCCACTTTGTCCTGGAGAGGCCTGCTTGCCTGCCTCCTCCCCTGCGACTATGGTCCTGGACTATATTGCACTGTAAACCCTGTATTCAGGCATATGGACTTGTATTAGACTGTCTTTTTCCCTTTATCTATGCTGTAGGTTTGGACTGCTAATATAACCTAACAGCCAGGGGATTTAGGCGAATATATTGCATGAGAATGCCATTACTGGAGAATACAGCCGTTCGTATGATTTCATGCGAATTCTTTGTGCTCTGAATAGGTGGCCGCCATTTCGGGACTTTTCCACGTGTTCGCGGCCATCTTGCGTGCGAACAGCGGTGTTTGCCTGTGAACGCATGGAACTGAAATCGGAAGCACAAACAGGCGAATACCGCTAAGACCTCCAGACATCCAGAACTACGCACGGAAACTACCGAACGACCGGCCGTTCGGTAGTTATACTTAACTTAGTATGGGGATTCTAGCGACCACAAAGATGCGAATGGATGGCAAGAATTTCGTCTATTTTACCGTGCGAACGGAGACCGACCGCAAGGCCAAAACTCATGGAACTATTTTCGGCTAGTTGGTCTGTGCGGTCGGTCAAAACTTTGGAGCCCTGTATCTCCCGAACCATCCATCCGAATGGGCTGATTTTTGGACAGACTGTTCCCCTGAACAAGGGCTATTTGGGGATACCAGATTTAAAGCTGTACAGAACTTGGGTAAAATAATGTATGTTTTAATTGGGTTATGTGTTTATCTGAGGGGAGGAGACGTGGGGGTGTTACCATGCATGTGATTGGTCAATTTCATCCTCCCCCTGGGAGTGTCCTGTATGTACCTGATCCTAATAAAAAGCAGGCTGGGTGTTCCAGTCCTCAGAGACCTCTTCTGACCCTCAATACGTAGCCGTGTCTCGTTATTGGAGGGAACTGCTATATCACACTGGGGATTGCTATGCGCCGCATATTCCCCTGAGCTCTTAATCACTTAGCTCTTGTAAGAGCTTGTTCCGGATACGCTCTCCTGGAGGAGAGGTCTTCCCCACACGGTCCTGGAGGACAGAAGCCGATCCAGGGTGGAAGGAAGACGGCGCGGCTCCAGTTAAGCTACGGCGGTTGTGGAGCCTGCGGTGGTTGTGGTGTCGTCTGCAGTGCTTGGAGTCCTCTGAGAGCGCTAGGAGCATCCATCAACGGAGGATACTCGGTCGGAGTACACGGAGCTCTGTTACATTGGTGGCAGCGGTGGGATGGCGTCCTAGTGCGAGGAGAAGCAGCTCAGAGACACTGGTAACGTTGGAGTTACAATTGAGGGCAACGCTAGCCATTGGGCAGCGCCCCTGGCTACAACAGGATGGCTTCCCTAGGGCGAGGAACAGCATCCTGGGAACACCCAGCAAAACTGGACTATTGGTATAGTCACGTACAGTTTGACGCTATGCTGAAGCGGCGGTTGGCTGTCTACGGGCCCCTTCTAACCGAGGAAATGATACCAAGAATGAGGAGAGAGCTGGCGGAGTATCTGCAGATGGAAGCAGAATATCGGGCAGTGAGGGCAAAGTATTCCGTCCCTGCGCCCCAACAACAGCGTGAGTTACAGGGGGCCGAAGGGGCCGTCCTTCCCCCCCAGCAGCCGTGTGTCCTACAGAGAGCAGAGACAGTTGGTCCCTCTCTACAGCAACAGGACCATGGTAAGGGAGTGGAGACAGGCGGTCTCCCTCTCCAGCGGCAGTGTGTACCCCAGGGGGCCGAAGGTGCCGTCCTTCCCCCCCAGCAGCCGTGTGTCCTACAGAGAGCAGAGACAGTTGGTCCCTCTCTACAGCAACAGGACCATGGTAAGGGAGTGGAGACAGGCGGTCTCCCTCTCCAGCGGCAGTGTGTACCCCAGGGGGCCGAAGGTGCCGTCCTTCCCCCCCAGCAGCAGTATGTCCTACAGAGAGCAGAGACAGTTGGTCCCTCTCTACAGCAACAGGACCATGGTAAGGGAGCGGAGACAGGCGGTCTCCCTCTCCAGCGGCAGTGTGTACCCCAGGGGGCCGAAGGTGCCGTCCTTCCCCCCCAGCAGCAGTGTGTCCTACAGAGAGCAGAGACAGTTGGTCCCTCTCTACAGCAACAGGACCATGGTAAGGGAGTGGAGACAGGCGGTCTCCCTCTCCAGCGGCAGCCTGTGTTTCCAGGAAAGGAGCACAGCACCCCCTCTCCCCAGCGGCAGCTTCCCCCAACAAGGGGAGACACCAATCCTCCAGACGGCGCAGATGGGACCGTGGTCTCTGTGCCTGACCTACAGGGATGCTGGACAGCCTTTCCAGATCCCCAACTACCCTCACCGGGACACCCAGAGGAGGGGGTAAGTACAAATTCCCCTCCCCAGCTAACTCCTAGCGTGGCACCAGGGTTAACGGAGGCGATGCTAACCCCTCCTGACGTCCATGTTCCCTTGACTACTGAGCCGGACTATGGTCTCAGTACCCCAGCGGAAGAGCTGGCAGCTGGACAGAGCGCAGTCGGCCTCTGCCCTACCTTTGTCCCTGATCCAGAGCCTGATGTCCTGCAGGCTACCCCAGCAGAAGAGCTGGCATCTGGGCAGAGTGCAGTTGGCCTCTGCCCTTCAAGTACCCTCGGCATGTGGCCTCATTACCACAGCCAAATACCCAGGTGCAGTGACTGTGTGTTGTGGGTGGGCTGTTCCTGTACTTTGATGTTGTGGGGGGGCTACTCGGACATCTGTTTATTGTGGGTTGGTGGATCAACTAACGGAGGCACTGACCGACAGAAGGTCAGGTGCCTGGTTAGTCTTCCCCCCAAAGGGGAGATGTGTGACGAAGTGCCCTTCGCCACTTTGTCCTGGAGAGGCCTGCTTGCCTGCCTCCTCCCCTGCGACTATGGTCCTGGACTATATTGCACTGTAAACCCTGTATTCAGGCATATGGACTTGTATTAGACTGTCTTTTTCCCTTTATCTATGCTGTAGGTTTGGACTGCTAATATAACCTAACAGCCAGGGGATTTAGGCGAATATATTGCATGAGAATGCCATTACTGGAGAATACAGCCGTTCGTATGATTTCATGCGAATTCTTTGTGCTCTGAATAGGTGGCCGCCATTTCGGGACTTTTCCACGTGTTCGCGGCCATCTTGCGTGCGAACAGCGGTGTTTGCCTGTGAACGCATGGAACTGAAATCGGAAGCACAAACAGGCGAATACCGCTAAGACCTCCAGACATCCAGAACTACGCACGGAAACTACCGAACGACCGGCCGTTCGGTAGTTATACTTAACTTAGTATGGGGATTCTAGCGACCACAAAGATGCGAATGGATGGCAAGAATTTCGTCTATTTTACCGTGCGAACGGAGACCGACCGCAAGGCCAAAACTCATGGAACTATTTTCGGCTAGTTGGTCTGTGCGGTCGGTCAAAACTTTGGAGCCCTGTATCTCCCGAACCATCCATCCGAATGGGCTGATTTTTGGACAGACTGTTCCCCTGAACAAGGGCTATTTGGGGATACCAGATTTAAAGCTGTACCCCCTGTTTTTGGGGTACATCCAGAACTTGGGTAAAATAATGTATGTTTTAATTGGGTTATGTGTTTATCTGAGGGGAGGAGACGTGGGGGTGTTACCATGCATGTGATTGGTCAATTTCATCCTCCCCCTGGGAGTGTCCTGTATGTACCTGATCCTAATAAAAAGCAGGCTGGGTGTTCCAGTCCTCAGAGACCTCTTCTGACCCTCAATACGTAGCCGTGTCTCGTTATTGGAGGGAACTGCTATATCACACTGGGGATTGCTATGCGCCGCATATTCCCCTGAGCTCTTAATCACTTAGCTCTTGTAAGAGCTTGTTCCGGATACGCTCTCCTGGAGGAGAGGTCTTCCCCACACGGTCCTGGAGGACAGAAGCCGATCCAGGGTGGAAGGAAGACGGCGCGGCTCCAGTTAAGCTACGGCGGTTGTGGAGCCTGCGGTGGTTGTGGTGTCGTCTGCAGTGCTTGGAGTCCTCTGAGAGCGCTAGGAGCATCCATCAACGGAGGATACTCGGTCGGAGTACACGGAGCTCCGTTACAGGAGGTAAAGGTCTACTTAGCAGGGGAGATTAAACGCTCTGCAAGGGAGGTGAAGGCTGCGAGGGCACCAAGCAGGGGAACTTAAAAGGCACATGGAGAGTGTAGTTATGGCACACAATGGGGCTGCAACACTTACTAACTCCCTAATAACCAAGATAAATGGTCTGGAACTGCCTATTGAAGATACGTCCAAAAGAGCAGTTTAAGGCCAAGTTACCTGACATCCTTGACTCATACTGGCACTTGAACAGTGTGCATAGGGACCTTAGGGCTAGGGGAATTAAAAACAGTCCCCCACGAGATGTATACTACCAAAGAGGCAATAATGCATTACAGCAGATGCACACCTTATACTTATTAAGATGAGGAGTTGCATATATTCCAAGACCTGGTACCAGCTACATTTCTACAACAGAGAGAATGGAAACCGATTGCTGACCTCCTGACAAGGCCCGTTGTTGCTTGGGGGTATCCCTTCAAACTTCTAATCTTCTAATCTTCAAATGAACACGACCCTTGGTACATCTCCCAACAGCTGATCCGAAGCAATTCCTCCAAGGACATGGAGTGAAGTTCCCAGATTCCTAGAGGCTTAGGATTTTTCTGCTGTAACCACTGGAGGGTCAACTTGGCCTTGTGCTTAGTATCAATATCATGATGGAAAGTCCAAGAGTGCCCAATGCGCAGCCATCATGCAGAAGAGTGTAAATTGTCTGCCAGTATTTTCTGATAACATGCTGCATTCATCTTGCCATCAATTTCCACAAGATTTCCCATGCCTCTAGAACTCACACACCCCCAAAAACATCAGTGAGCCATCACCATGCTTCACAGTGGGGATGGTATTCTTTTCACTATAGGCCTTGTTGACCCCTCTCCAAACATAGCGCTTATGGTTGTGACCATAAAGCTCTATTTTGGTCTTGTCACTCCAAATTACAGTGTGTCAGAAGCTGTGAGGCATGTCACGCCAAACAGCTTCTGGCAGACAGGCATATTGTAACTGGGCTTTTTTATGGCATTGGGCAGTAAATGCTTATTTTTAGCAACTTAACCATACAGCTCATTTTAATTCAAGTATCGTCGTATTGTGCTCCTTGAAACAACCACACCATCTTATTCCAGAGCAGCCTGTATTTCTCTTGAGGTTATCTGTGGGTTTTTATTTGTATCCTAAACAATTCTTCTGGCAATTGTCATCCCCATGTTTAAAATTCTTCTCATATTCTGTCTTCAAATACTCAACCAATGTTGTAACTTCCATCCATCAATGTTTCATGCTTGTGTTGCACCGCATTTGCGATTTAAACAGTTCCTTTTGTGTCTTATTCAATAATTTAAATTATTGGTTATCAGCTTAGGACATTATTCACTCTGTATAGAGATGGTGAATTAACTCAAGACTGGCCACGCATCTTCATGGTGGCCAGGTCCATGACTGACTCCATGAGCTCTAGGTGGCTTCCATAGGTTGCTATCTCTCAGTCTCCTCTCTATATATAAACTACCACATTTAACTTCAAAGAATGTATATATCCCTGCTTATTCTGTTAAACATAGTAGTATGGAGAGCTCTGTGCCATATTTAGTTCTCTGTGCACAGGTCTCTCGCATGCTTAGGCAGAAACACATAGTGACTGGGTCAGGGTTACTTACATAATTACATGAGTAATAAACCACAAGTGATTATTTTAACATATTTTATTTAGCTGACATCAATTCAATTTACTATCACCGCCTGTCATATATACTATTTTAAGTTCTTAGTTGAGGAAAATATACCTTTAAGTGGTGTGCTATCAAAGCCATCATGTATTCAAACAAAATGTATTTCTTACATTTATATTACAAAAATAGGAATTGTTCACAAGCCAAAAAGACTCAATAAATCTATATGAAAGGCTATTACTCTTATCATGTTTGTTCCTGTTGGATTTTTTTATGAATCACTACAGGAACAAATAGACAAGGAAAAAAGATAATTCACAACTAATCACCATTGTAAAATTGGCACCCGATTCCCGTTAATAACTGCAAGGACAAAACAAACACTCACAGCATTAAAAGAAAAAGTAATCATGCAATCATTTTATACTAAAGGTGCTCTTTGACAAGTGTTTTAGCATTTTAGAAAAAGAGAAATACGCACAGCTGCCATCTTACTTTTTCAACAGGTGTTGTAAAAGCAATAATACTTTTTTCTCTATGTTGCTATGGCAACAGACTTTTTAAATCAAGGACAATATGGTGGAAAAGTGCTTAAAGTTAATATATTAGATTACCCATCTTCACATTACTCCCTTTCAATTGAGTTGGATCAGAATATGTTACATACTGTCAGTAGAAGGGAATGCTAAGATATACATTAACCCCTTCTAGACATCTCTTCCAATATCTGCTGTTTTTTAATGATGGTTTTGTGACAAAGTGTAAAAATGTAAGAACCAAAGATAGCTGAAAACTTAAGACCATAGCAATTTCAGCCTTTTTGCCAAGTTTATATTCAACCATGTTTTATTTTAATTTAGTTTAGCCACACACCAAAAACATGTTTATATAGATATTGTCAAAAGTAATAAAAAAAAAAACATCAAGTGAATCATGTGCACCCTGCAAATGTGAGGAACTGCCATTAATATCATATATGCCCCGCCCTGCCTAATTTCATATATGCCCCTGCCTGCACAGTGTCTCTCAGGCATGTCCATTAGGCAGCATTTCATAGATATAATCATCATTCATACAGTAAGATATTAAAAACCATGATAATATTGAAAATAACTAAATGTGTTAAAGATTTACAATATAATGAGAGATAAACGTCTTAAAATTCTAATACTTATGCTAATTGTCTTAAAATAATTCAAGTAAGTTTCAAAAAAGCATTTGTCTTGTGTATAATATAATTTTTGAACCACGTGATGATTTCCTTCCTATAACCATTCATCAACAATAGCAACGTATGATCATTATTCCATTCAAAGCCAAAGAAGTACAAGAGAGGCCAAATATGACAGGTCATAAATTATATTAAAAAAAATATATTTGTGATTGTTTTGTTTGATATAACACATTTAAAAGTATACCTAAACTGGAACCTGTAGATGTGGTCTAATTCAGTTACAATACTAGTTTACATAGTGGGGTCACAGTGGAATTGTGGATTTTGTTCAATTATTCATAAAAGCACGTAGAAAAAGGTTCACATAAACATATTTTAAAGCTGGAAAAACATATATTCTGGGTGATGTCACAAGAATTGATACTGTGACACCTTTCAACGTTAGAGCTTCTAATCTCAGGGTAGCACAGAGACAGTCATTTTTCTGGCCTGTCAAAGTGTGTTGGAAAATACACTCTGGCAGTAATGCTCTTTGCAACTGTCGCCATTAGTTCAGACCCTACCCATCGTATATATATACTGGGGTAAGAACTGGAGAGAAAGAATTATATTGTGTATGTCTCAGAGCATGTCAGTAATGGGAGAGGATGGACTGGATTGAAAACAGTAGCAGTGTAATTCCAACCAATCATTTTTGATGAAAGGAAACCTAACTCTAATATTGACACATTTTTTTTTTTTTTATAATTTAGCATGTATTAGGGGAAACAAGGCCAATTTGGTGTTTTGGATACATTCATAAAACATACCTCTCAATCTCTATAATATCTCAATAACAGAGTAACAGCAATATTTTAAAGTAAACACTACTCCATTAAGTATCTTAATCAGTAATTACATTTTGTACGGATTGCACTTATTTCATTTAATGCTAGATATATATAATTAAGTCCTGGATGCTGGAGACAAGCAGTGTTATTAATGTGCATTAAGGTGTAGAAGCTTCGACATATTTTAATACTCAAGACATTGCGTGTCAGCTTTTAATTTATAATTGCTTGTTAACTAGAAAACACATGCCCTTTATTAATTGTTAAATGTGGTTCTCACAGAAATGGATCCTGTGTTATTGTATCAATATTGAGACTACCATGAATGATTTATAGTCCTTTGTGAAATCCTGGATATACTAGTGAACGAGTTCATAATGGGGAACAACGATTTACTTGCACGAATGGACTAAAAATTTACTTCATGAAATTTGCTTTCATATAAAACAAAAAAAAAATATTTATTTATTTTAATTTTTTTTTTTTTAATCGAATGCATACAATTGTTTGCCTGGAGAGATTCTATTAAAGTTGTGCATTGATGTTTAAAGAAAAAAAAATGTAGGAGCAGATTTTGAAGGAGAGAAAGCTGTGTTCAGCCAATGAGAAACATACAGATTAATTCGTAGCCCATTAGTATTACATAATTCAGTCAACCTTTGTTCGTGGCAAGTCATACAGTGAGGAAGTAATTGAGACAGATAGACATAACCTTTTGTCGTTCTCTGTACAATGTGTAAGAATGTTCACAATGTACTTTGCAGAATTCCAGGAAAAGGAAAAAGTGTTTCAAAGTATGTGTCTGGAGTAAAGTAAAGTATGTTTCTGTTATACCAATTTGATCCATTATATAAATGAACGATTTTACAATAAACGGAGGTGCCTAAAATACTCTCTAATCACAGAAATATGTTTCATGGTTTTTAGTTACATTAATAGGGCCCAAATTGTTTATTTATTAATTAGTCACTTAATACAAACGTGAGTATTCAAAGACGTGCAATAAATGTTATTTTGGACCTAAGGGATTAGATCATGATAAAAGGCTGAAACTAAATTTGCGTTTATTGTGGAAGTCTTTGTTTATACAATCTCTATGTTGTTATATCCAATTTCTACCATTTTCACTTCAGGTTCTTGCTTTAAGCAATCCCATGAAACCACACATTTTATTTTTCACGTAACTATATCTTTATCTACTTCACTGCTGTCCAAATGTAGCATTACTGTTTAGCTTTTAGCAGAGAAATTCAGTACGCTCGCATACGCTCTCGACATTCTCTGTCACAATGATGTATACATACATGTGCTGTATATACAGCACTGCTGGAGTTAACACATTTGTAAAGTCAGCAAAGTGTTTAGTTTAACAATATGCTTCCTATTTAAACGATAATTCATACACAAAATTGGTCAGTAGATTATTGTGCTAATGAAAAAAAAAGGTAGAATACCACTATAGAGCAGTTTGATTTCTTGCGCGTGGTCTGTGGGCACCGGACCCTACCTCAACTACAGACATTGGAGTGTCTGAAGCTCTCTTTCTCTGAGCTAAGGGCTTAGCTCATTGGCTGAAAGTGATCTGCTGACCCGTTCTGTCATTTACCAATCCCTGCTTAGGAGCTCCTAGCTCATTGTTGTCAGCAGTGGAGCCATGGAGCTTTATCCAGTGATCCCAAAGTAAGAAATCAAATCAATCTAAAATGGTTTCACAATGTAAAATGTGGGGGCGAAGGGGCTTCAGTGCACTCTTTGCACCATATCCACTTCAACAAGTTGTAGTGGTTATTGCGCTTGTAGCATTTCTATAACTTAATATCTACCTCTGGACCATATATTGTTTTATGGTTTTATTAATTTTCATACAGCTGATGTTATGAAAAGGACTGTGGCCACTCAGGTTGTTATGGTATTAACTCATTGAATAAAATAAGGGAAAAGGCTATCTGTTAAAGAACAGAAGGAGGTCACAAGTAAACAATGTAGAGGAGGTAGAAGTGGCTGTTGAATATTGCAAGTACATTTATATTATTTGGAAACTATTGGTTTATTCCCCACCCTCCCGGAGCATTTTTGCTATAGTAACCCTTTACCCTTGTATGTTTTGAAGGAAAAGGATACATAATTAATTCTTAATTACAAATGGGTTATTTTAGGTAACTTGAGTTGTTTGTAGAACAGTTCATGGTTGTGGTGGGTCTTTGTTAAGTAGCCAAAAAAGTAACTGAGATCTGAGTGAAATATGGGAATGACACACTTAGAATTATTTGCTAAAGTGAGAATTATTATTATTATATTATTTATATAGTGCCAGCAAATTCCATAGTGCTGTACAGTTCAAAGTAAATTTCAAATTGTAAAACTAAAATAGCTAAACTGGGAACTGGGA
Organism: Pelobates fuscus; assembly: GCF_036172605.1. NCBI lineage: Eukaryota > Metazoa > Chordata > Amphibia > Anura > Pelobatidae > Pelobates > Pelobates fuscus. The sequence goes on along the minus strand of NC_086317.1, from coordinate 350,748,789 downwards.
ATTGTTCAGTTTCAGCTAATTGGGCCTTAAAAATGAAATTCACTTTAAATTTACCTCCTGACAATTCTTACTTTAGTAAATAACCCTGACTGTATTCTATACTGAGATAGCCCAGTGAAAAGTGCTTACTCCAATATTTAGTGACGTGGGTTTGATTTCTAGCAATATTAACTCTTTCCTTGTTAAAAAAAGATAAAAAAAATTACAGTGATTGGGTTGGTTAACAAACACACCCTAGAAACTAGTAAAAAGCTGAATTATCATTTTATATATTATTATGGTTATGATTATTAATATTATTCTGTGACAGAATGTTATGAATTTATTAGTATATCAGAATTCTAATTTAATGTGGTATTTGCCAATGTGTAGATGCAGAATGCTTAAGCCAAAATGTTTATAAAAAAATGTTAGGTGTGACGGACCCAATAGACTAGGTGTGTCCACTGTACATTATAAAGCCAATAAAGAAAAGGGGGCGTAAGCGGGAAATGACCAAAACTACATGGAACTATTATCCGGTGAGAAAGGAGAAAACCCAGGGCCGGTGAATTTTTAACTAGAGCGCTTTTTTTCGGCCCTGGACCACAGACTATGGCATTATTTGGCCAGATTAAAATAGAGGCCGAGGGGCATCTGGGGACACCGAGCTCGGGGGGGGGGGGGGGGGGGAAGCCATCCATAAAAACCTCAATGCCTTTGGTTTAAAAGTTACCAAGACAATCCAACCTTAACTCTTAGAACTCCACGTTGGATTGGGAGGCTGCCGAATCGAGCTGAACTTGGACTATCCACCTAATTCGGGCTAGCTAGCTCCTATCCGAGCGCTTTTTGGAAACGGGGCACTCCCGAAAGACCTTTTAGGGGATATCACTGATTTGTTATGGTTATTTTGTGCCTATTTTTCATACTTTTGTAAATAGTGCTGAGTCACAATGACAATCAGTGGTGTATTTTGAAATGGTGCTGCCCTAGGCATGACATATCTCGGGCAACCCCCAGTTTAAATTGACCGACCCGTTCCTGCCAAGGCCTCACCTTTTCCTGGTAACTAACACACATTTTGACTGACAGACACATACAGTTCTTGGGCTGCCATAAAACAAGGCAAACAAGGCATTAGCCTGGGCATTTGGGGGCGGCTTTTTTGCCGCCCCCTGAAAAGTGCCGCCCAAGGCAAATGCCTTGTTTGCCTTGTGGTAGATACAGCCCTGATGACAATGTATTTTGTAATTACAGTGTGGATGTGTTTATGGGTGTGTTTTGGGGGTGCGTCTACTGTACCAGATTTTGTATAAATGTAAGCTATTTGGCTGGAAATAAAGTGTTCTTCTTCACCCTTCACTAAGCCTTGGCTTCTGTTTGGGTGATACTGCGGTTAGCCCTTCAGCAATACTATAATCACTGGCAGCTATAATCACTCTGGAACTATTATAACTAGGAAGGGATGACCACAGGTGGCATTAACCCATCTTCAGGAGGGTATACCGCCACATTAGGCATTCATGAATACTACTCTGTTTTGTCCTTTATGGTGTACTGACTGTGCATCCCAAGTTTGGAATAAATGTTAAAAAAAAAATTTTCTAAAAAAAAAAATCAGCAGGGTTACAGTCTAGAAATTACAGATCAGTTATACAGCATCACATCTGCTCCAGGTAAAAAACAACAACAACAAAAAAAACAACAGGAACAAAGCACACTGAAGTGTAAACTGTAATTTGCTCTATAATTTCCAATGATCACTATAATTAAGATATGTCTCAAAGTAATTCCTCGTATACAATAAATTAAGATCTGACTTTTATTTGCCTTGTTTTTTTTAAATTTTAAAAAGTATTTGGTTTTCTTTCTTTTTTTTGTTCGCAGAAACATTGCTATATAAAATGAAAATGGAACATGTAGTACATTTGCTTAATATTAATTCCTTAATCATATAATGACACTGCTAGAAGAAATGATTGTGGCATTTTTTAGAACACAACTCCAGCTTTAGTTGCAGTTGTGTGGAAGAAGGATTCAGTCACTCCTGCAATAAAAGAATGATGGATTTATGGTTTGGTTGTGACATTGACATAGGAACATCCTAAAATTACATACGATATAACATATACTCTCAAACTCCTGCACTGTACATAGCTGCCTACAGCCGGCAATAATTATTATGACAAGTTTGCAGCTTTTGGATCAATAAAAACAATGTTTGCAATTAGTTTGCTTCCTATCAAACCATTATTACTTCCGGTTCTACTCCGATATAATTCTATATTTTCTTCTCTATCTTTAATTCTTTCAAATGTTAGACACTAGATTGTTCTAGATTGTTATTGACATGATTTAAATAATATATTTTTCCTTTATAGTTTTTTTTTTTTATAATATGGTATACTTTGCACTTCCGGACCCTTTACTTTATAGTCATTGTCTAGTGTTCATGTTTAAGCAACTTTATTTCTCCAGGAGCGCACAATGATGAGATCGTGATCTCTTTTACATTGAACTTTTTATTTATTATTTTTATTTATAAAATATTTTACCATGAAAGGTACATTGAGATTTCTCTCGTTTTCAAGTCCTGGGTCCACAAAACATTGCATTGATACATTATGGTACAATAAAATACAAAAACAATATTAATACACAATATATACAAAATTTAACATAGAACAGGTAGAAAATATATAATCAACCATGACACATGCATTCTGTTTTGAGGTATGTAGAGAGGTATCTCTTAAATGGCTTTAGGCTTGGGGAAGATTTTAAAGTGTGCGGGAGGTCGTTCCACAATTGCGGCGCTCTGTAGGAGAAGGAGGATCGGGCTGCTTTCTTTTTGTATTGAGGTAGACTAAATAAAGTGCTGGTACTGGATTGGGGGTTATAGGATGTGGGTACAGCCGAGGAGAGCGTTTTGCTCAGGTAGGGTGGGAGTTTCCCAGAAAAGCTCTTAAACACAAGGCTGGAAAGATGAAGGGTGCGTCTGGATTCCAGCAACAGCCAGTTTAGTTATTTTAGCATGTCACAATGGTGGGTCATGTAATTACATTGTAGCACAAAGCGGCAGAACGAGTTATACAATGTATAGAGTTTTAATGAGGGATTGTGGTGCAGATGCATATACTACATCCCCATAATTAATGATTGGCATCAGCATTTGCTGTACAATCTTTTCATTTGCTTAGGCAGGATTTGATTCTGTACAGGGCACCTAGTTTTTGGATACATTTTAGATGCAAGTTTTTCTATGTGGAGGCCAAAAGATAGATTAGGGTCTAACAGCATACCTAAGTATTTGAAAGAGTGGACTGCGGTCAGTGTGCTAGTTGATTTTGTTTTGAGGGATAGGTGTGAATTTTGTAATTTGTGTAATTTAGGTACTGTTCTAAAGATCATTGTGACAGTTTTGTCAGTGTTTAGGAAGTTTGTTTTTTGGGATCCACTTTTCTACCTCTGTAAATGGTCTTGGAGCACAGCCTCAAGCTGCGGTAGATTGGATTTGCTTGCATAGATTACTGTGTTGTCTGCGTACATGTGTACATTTGAGGATTTGCAGTCATTAGGCAGATCATTTATAAATAATGTGAATAGTAGGGGGCCGAGAATGGAACCTTGAGGAACACCACACGTGACTGGGAGAGGGAGTGAGTCGCTGTCAGAAATGGACACATTGTAAGCGATCCGATACATACAATCAAAACCAAGTTAGCGAACAATCACCAATGTCTGAGTTTTTGAGTTTGTGCAGTAGAATGTTGTGGTCTACTGTGTCAAAGGCCTGACCACAGACACAGATTAAAGATAAAAGTCTATTATATTAAATAAAAAGAACATATCAAGGTTAAATGCAGATGATATCATTCGAATACACAAAGTGCTTTGTAGTCATTGGTTTTGTTTATATCGACAGTTGAAATCAAAGTATACTTATACCACTAGGTTATCTCAATAATTATTTAAAACTATTTTAATTAGCATTTGCATTATATTATTAGCCCTTGTGAAACACATCCAACACACACAATAATAATTCAGTTTTTTAAAATTATTTAGCCTAGATATACACAGCGCAAACCCACTGATGCACCAAGGTACCAGAGGTCACTATCTTACTTCATCAGTTTTCTCTGCCTCTCACACAACAGATATCTTGGTTAACACAATCAGTTGGTGGCTACTCATTAAAAGTTAGCACTCCTGTTTCTCATTATAGAACAGATTACATATCTGTATTTCAAGTAAAATGTCAGTTAAAGAAAATGACTGATAGCTAGCAGGGAGTAAATAATAAATCACACAGCATGGAAATTTTGATTCACTTGTGAGTACTACTTCAAGCAAACTGCGCACCTGTGCATTGGCATCACACTGCCGACTGAGGTTATCTGCTCTGCACGTAAGATCCCAAATATTTTTGGATAAACTTTAAAAATTATTTTTCGATTTTATTAAAATATATTAATATATCAAAATATTACAAACTTAAAATATGTTTTATAGTATTAGAAAAGTTTATCCAAAAATATTAAATCATTTTAAAAGCTTACCCAACAATATTAAATCAAGGCCAAAATTGGAAGGTTAAAAATAAGCACAAGTGCTTGATATATTTAGCCATCCTCTGCAAAGCTTTCACTGTTACCTCTTAATGCCTTCTGAGTCCCTTAGTCCCAAAGCTGGGACGATGGATGAGGATATATATCATAGAATATCATCTCCTGGAGGAATGAACCTTCACTAGAGGATTATAAATTAGTGTAAAATAAATGAAGAGAACAAGGTTGTACTCAATCAAGACATATATATTTAATCACATATTATGTATCTGTTCTTTCTTCAGCCAATGAATGTACTAGAGCATATTATTACTATTATGTTATTATTATGTCATTATTGATATAGCGCCAACAAATTCCGCAGCGCTTTACAGTGGGTGGACGAACAAACATGTAGTTGTAACCAGAAAAGTTGGACACACAGGAACAGAGGGGATGAGGGCCCTGCTCAATGAGCATACATGCTAGGGGGGGTGGGGTAAAGTGACACAAAAGGTAAGGATAGTATTAGACTAATGACAGTTGCAAGAGAGGAATCAGTCAGGAGCTATTAACAGTTTAATTGATACGCTTTTATGAAGAAGTGGGTTTTTAATGATTTTTTGAAGGAGTGGAGACTGGGTGAGCATCTAACGGAGGAGGGAAGCGAGTTCCACAGGAACGGTGCAGCCCTCGAGAAGTCTTGAAGGCGAGCATCAGAGGTGGGAGTTATGCCATCATGGATAACACAAAGAACAATGCGGTATAATAGTCTCAGCATAAATCATTTCTTTCTAAGACATACAGTGTAAAAAGATGTTCAGTAAATTCACATAGAAGCCAGGAAACAAGAATGCCAGCAGGAAGTTCTCCAACTAACTGTTGGTTGACAAAACATTTTAGCATCTGATGCTCTACAACAAATCAAAGCCTACTTGTTAGCATACCTAGTGCCACGCTATATCAACATGATTACAGACTAATGTGTTAGATGAATAATATAAATTAACATGTTTATGTTAATTAGGTATCAAGTAAATCATGCTGCATAATATTTACACTCGGCATTAGTTTTAATGAATAATTTTCAGAAACTTTTAGATTAATTTTTTTCTTGCTTAGATTCATTCTTTATTTACAAATTAGTTAATGTTTAAACAGAACCGGTTGAATTTTAGTGAAACCTTGTCACAACTACAACTTTATATATATTTATATTCCAGTATTTTACTCTGCTTTCTGCTTGATTAAGAGAAAAGGGAAATGAACGTTAAATGTGATCATATTATCAAGTTAATTTAATGCTGTGAAAACAAGAAAAAATGTAATGTAATATACTTGCATTCCCTGTTCATGTGACCAGTGGCAGATTCTTGGCTGTTTAATAAGTAACTACATTTCTATCCTCCCATCTGGGAGAACAGTTGGTCCCAGTATTAACATACACCTGGTATAACTCAGCTGTATGCTAACAGAAAATACTGCATTACTGATCTACAACTTTTGACCAGAATATAAAATGCTGGGATTTTTGTGTTACTTATTATTAAATTCCATGACCTAAAACTTCCACTCCTTGTTTATTTACTACGCCAACTAATAAACTAAATGGGTGGGAAACATTTCCCTAAGTATTTATATCTACGCAACTAATATGACTAAAGTTAAAGGATTCATTTCTGTTTTTCAAAGCACACTCACTTTCAAAGTTTTTATTATTAAATAATTTACCAAAAAAACAACTAAGCAGAATTGAAGGTTTGTTTGTTTGTTTGTTTGTTTTTTTGCTGTGGAAAATGTATACTTTTGTATATTGAGTTAATGTGCATATTTAGTGTAATTTGTGATGACAATTAATGCAAATGAGAATCTGTTACAAAATAATTAAGTTAAAAATCAGAAAATAATATTTTAAATTAATAGATTTTTAATATGTAACAATTTGCTATTTTTCTCTCCTATTTTCTGCTTGTGTGACACATTTCCCCACATGCGCCATAATCCTTTTATCTATGGTATAATTGCAACAATAAAATATAGACCAGCCAAAGTTAGTAGGTATAAAATTGTGGGGAGGTGGAGTTCAAGGCTCTTTACAGTGTGTCTGTGGTGCTAACCTAGCACCTGAAAGAAACCTAGATAACAGGCTGCCCAGTAGTTCAGCACACATACCAACTGCTGTTTTACAGCAACCACACAGCTGCAAAGGTTTGTAAATGCACCCAAGAGCACCACAAGAATGGATAACAGTGCATTTGTGTGTGGTTGTGAAGATTATAGAAAAACATTTTTTACATGAAGATATAGTGTGACTTCTCATGTCTCTAGATATTGTCCTGCATATAGTCACATTGGCTAAAACATCCACATCCACTCATAAAGATCACACTGGCTTCATTGCACATAGATTGTTACCACATTGATCCATTGCCTGCATTGTCCATATGTTGTAGTCTTCCTTTGGTTCCAGTACACATGTACACACAACCTCACACTCACTCTTTCAAATGGCTCTGACAGTAGAATGTTGATTCACTGGCGAAGCTCTACACCAGGGCCTGCATCTTGGTGGGCCCATCACATGGCCAAGGCACTTAGGGCCACCAGATGAAGATTTTTGATTTGGGTCCCCTTTAGGCGTTGCCGCCCTTTAACAGCATGGCCGAGCCTCCTGCTCAGTGTGAAGCCGTGATGCTTGGAGGAAGTGAGTATGAGCTGCGGGGTAGAGATGGGAGGGCAAATGAGAGCAGGGAGAGCCTGACCAGACTCCCACCAGACTCAGTCAGATGCCACTGGACCCCAAGGGAAGACACGCTCCTGCACCAAAAATGTATGGAATCAGGACGGTAGCTAAAAATATGTAATGTGATCTTTGTGTGTATCTGTTATGTGTATATATGTGTGTGTGACTGTGTGTGCATATGTGTTAACTGTGTGTATTTGTTATCTATGTGTTATCTGTGTGTATGTATTATCTGTATGTGTATATGTTAGCTTTGTGTGTATTTGTTATCTGTGTGTTTGTTTTATATGTGTATGTATATGTGGTTATATGTCATCTGTGTATCTGGGTGTGTATATTTGTTATCTATGTGTATGTGTTATCTGTGTGTATATAGGTTATATGTGTGCATGTGTGTATATATGTGTTATATATGTGTCTATGCACGTATCTGTCAATGTGTGTGTATGTATGTATGTGTTATGTATGTGTATATGTTATATGTGTGTGTATGTTATCTGTGTGTGTATATGTTTGTGTATCTGTGTCTGTGTATATGTGTAATCTATTTGTGTATGTATGTGTACATATGTGACAGTGTTTGTGTATGTATCTGTGTATGAGTCAGTGTGTGTATGTGTAATGTATATGTGCAGGACACAAAGGCATACACATAAACATACAGATGTAAACCATCTGGACAGGGTTATTTACTAAACTCTGAATTTTAACAAATTATACTCAGAACAGCAAAGTGAAATCTACAATTTCTGAAATGAAAAAAAAAAATGTAATCTCAACTATAGTTACAGCTTGGCTATTTTAGCCACAGTTTTCCATTTTGAATTTAATTGACTAGAATTCAGAATTTGTTGAAAGCTCCATTTCTCTGTGTTCACTTGTGTGAGTAGAATCTCCACCTGTGCAATGGACACAAAAAAACCCCAGCTTCTGGTAGACTTGGGCACAAATGCATTTCAGGTGGGCCGTTGAAAGCATCAAATTTCTAATTCTAGCTTATATTGCTTATAGCCACAGGAATGCCTACTTAGTCCACTGAAATGGACTGCATTTTGTTTCAGGCATGCATTTGCACACATATTTTTTGTGAATATCTTAATTTTTTCCCACAAGCTAAATGTTTGAGGGAAACAAAAATCAGATCAATGGATCACATGTCAAAATACTTGAAAATATACTCGATCAATAGTGCTGATGTTTGTTTCAGGAAGTTGGGCAATTGTTTTAATCATTAAGAGAACAGACACACAAGCATACATTGAGGATTGCTATTAAGCCCGATTGTCATTAGTAGAATATATTTTTCCATCCAATCTTCTCCATTTCTATCAAAGCCTATTTGACTTCCTTAAATGTAGCATTTTGGCTTTTGTTTTGGCCCAAACCTATAGAACTAGCCCAGTCGGTAGAAATAAAAAAATAAAAAAAAACAATCAATTCATTTTTCGAGACATTGTTTTGAGTACCAAAGTTTGACTTATTTATTCATATCTAACCCAATGAGAAGCACTAGGTATTGGGACAAATTAATCCAGTTACTAAATGCCACCTTTAGGGAAAGCAGGTATACCTGTTTGAGAGGTTTCTGATATGGGTTAAGGAAACTCTTTATGGGTTAAGGAAAATTTCACAGACTTGCTGAATGAACAATGAAAGATGACATAAAATGTTGAAATGTTCGAGCAGTCTGAAAGGGTTATAGAAGGTTGAACGTGAAGTAATATAACACAGGCTGTTGCTGAGTACCTGGGGGGAAAAAGTGCCAGTGTGTCAGTTTATCCAGAAAGAAGTAAACAGTTAGACTGACAGCATAGTCCAAACAGATTTATTTGGCAAGTAAAGTCTTGTAGACCTAGTATAGCACAAAGAAGTCTGAAGACTTTTTACAAATGTACTTTTAGTACATGCTCTCTAGGACATATATTAAAACAAGATAAATGTTACGTTTTTTCCTGCTGAAACACTTTATAAAATCATAAATATGTTTCCAGCGTTTAATATTCAGTAATAATCAAAAGCATGCTTTATTTAGCAAAATAATATTTGTAATTAAGAACATTAAAATCATATTTGTGTGAGGGGCAAATAAGGCCGTAAAGGATATAAAAAAGTGGGGGAATAAGTCGGTTGTGGTGTGCCGGAACCGACGTCGTGGTAGGGCCTGTAATAAAAGAGGGCCCACCCATGAGGTGTAATGAAAAGAATAAATAAAGGGAGTGGAGGGTGGGGACATGTGAATCGCCGAAAAACGAACGGGACTGAGGAAGATGAGGAGGGGGTTTAAGAAGGTAACATGCCCCTCCCACAACTGCAGGCCCAGCCTTCACATATATAAATGCCCAATTGGTGAGAGTTACACAAATTTATAATACATTTTGATAAACAAATGATATTGACAGTGTTGTGATGGTTAATAATTGCCAGTGGCTATCCACTTGTTATTTCCTCTGTCATCATGGAATACAAGTTCCTTTGATACCCATTTAAGCAATAAGCAGCTAATACAGCCATTAACCCTTATACACTAATGTGTATGTAATACAATGTTTCTTGGGACTCACAACTACTTCCTCCATGCCTTCCCCTTTCTCCTGAGTAATAATATGGGTGCATGTTAACAGTGACATTATTAATTATATCAACATAAATACTGACTCAAATTCTGCACCTCATACCCAGCCACCCTTTCTTCTAAACATTGCAGAGCAGCTTTACACTAATAGAACTTGCCAACACAAGGGGATGATCACTAAATAAAAACAAAATGACCTAATCCACAGGTCCAATCAGTACATCACAAGGAAAGTTATCAAGACTATACAACTTGTTATACCTTGACCAAGATTTGATAGCAATGTAAATTTTATCTTCAACCATTAGTTATCACTGAACCAACAGGAGAACGTTAAAGTTCTCATTTTATCTACTTTCACAAATATATTATTCAGTAAATAATTCCATCTTGTTTCTGCGTTCGTCATGATGATCTTCCATTTCTTACCAAAGAAATACGAGAAGAGTGAAAAAGGCAAAGACTATTTTGCTTGGCTGATTAATTATTCGATGAATTGTGTTAGTCTTCCATTTATTTCTCCACTTTTCTCTAAAAGCTAGCGATCCATAAGAGTAGCACAGCGTGACTAAAGGTCCCAGTATGAAAACATTGCAAGCGTACTCAGAAAACTTAATTTTACTGAACCTGTAGATTGAAGTCAATGAATTGGGCTGTAAGTAACCAGGATCTCTTTAAAGAAGCTGGGCCTCTAGGTAGGCATGTCAAGAAATATTACTACAATTGGAGTCTCACAGACAGTGCGAGGAGTGAATAAGTGCATGTTGAATAAGGTTGAGGCTGGTTAGTTAATAATCCATCCAATACATATTAGTGTATGCTTTGTCTTTTAATTAAAGACAGTGAGCCCTGCAATAACGCAGATATAATTTATCAAATTTAGAAAGTACTGGAGTGATGACTTTTAGATTAAACTGCTAAATCCTTGTCATGTTCATTAGATGATAGAATGTTAATTGTTTAACACAATTTATATACTTGACTTATGCACTAGAATTAGTATTGGGCCAAGAGCTAACCTCTGTTTCATGTAATAATAAGAATCTATACTGCCATTAAGTCCCTTTATGTATATGGCTTTCTTACTTACATGCTAGTGTAGAATGTAGACAGCCACACATTTTAGAGGAAATATATCCTTCAAATACAATAATTTGATCTATTAAAAAAAAAAAAAAACACAACAGGGAAGATTTATGAAAGTTTTACAGAAATGTTACCTCTAATTTGCTGGACTTTTGGTGCAATTTATTAAACCTGTCAAGGCGTTTGTTTCTTCTGTGCCCTAATCCCAATGTTTTAATATACACAATGTTATTTAGTAATGCAAGATTTCCAGTCTTTACGATACTTTTTCCAAAAGTACTGTGTTTTGTTAGGCAGGGAATTGGCACTGTCTACGTAGGAGCCTCCAAGACCTCAATGCTGTACACTAGCGCATGCGCGAGATAGCAGCAGTTCCGTCAGCTAGCTGTAGAGGACCCATCGGAGGAAGATAGGCGCCTTTATGAGGGACAGGTTCTGATAAGTAGAACTCACTTTTACCTGCCCCTTGGTGATGTTATTGTCAGGGTGTTTGCGAATTCTGCAAGGTCCACAGATGTTTACTGCCCCTCTTTAAAGGAACAAATGTGTATTCCGAATGCTCTTGTGTCTTTTCACCATTTAGGTGATTGGCCAACCGAGTACGGAGTAAAAAAGCAGGTTACTTGTCATTTTTCTTATGACTTGATGCTCTCTCTGTGGCTGGCCCTGCCTCCTTGGCTGAGATCATCAAGTTTGGGAGGCTAGTGTTCAATACGCTGTGCTGCGCCAATCAGATATTCTCTATGATTTTTCAAACACTTCAATGTAAACAATGCCAATCTTGCAGAACCGCAATGTTGGCAGTTGCAGAGTTAAAATGATAGGAGCATGGCACTCAAACGACTTCACCGAGATGAATCAGTCTTGGTGCCTGTGAGTCCCTTTAAGTAAATAAACCAAAATAACAATGTATTTTATTTGTCATCCTCCCCCACCTTTCACCTCTCTCCCCTCCAAAGTATGAGGTACAATCAGAGATGATGCAGCAGCTATTGCAATATCCAGGATGAGGCTCAGATACCCTCCTTGTAGGCTTAGTGTGTTTAGCTCAGTCCTTGTTCCATGGACAAAGCACAATGTCTGGGGGACAATCGAATCACCACAGTAAACTGTTTTTTTTTTTACAATCTGCCTTTCAGCAATTCCCAAGATAGAATTGCTTTGTTTAAAGATTCTGGTGCTATTTTTTAAGACTCATGAGACTATTTACTTAACTCCCTAATGTTTTTCAGCAATAATAAGAAATACTCAGGTGTGTTAGTGGCTACACACCCAGCCACCTGTTAACATGAAAGCTGGATAATTTGTAATACTAACCCAGCACTTTATGAATAACCAAGGTGAATTTATCTCCATCTTTTTTTATAAATAAATAAATCTTTGTTTATGCAATGGAAATATTACATTGTGCAATCAATCATATAGTAGAAGGTGTAAATAAGAGTATCAATACAATCGAAGTCATTTTAACTAATGTGTATACTCCTCTCTGCTCAAATAAGAACAAAAAATGCTTGAATTTAATTATGCATTTTTTCATTAAGAGTATATCTAAAAGCAGCTTGTAAGGCTGCATAGCTCTTGTCTGCATCTATGAACGCTCCCCTAACTCAGACTTGTTGTTGCTGTCCAAGCACAGACTTCCCAGTGCAGCTCAATGAAAAAAAGACCGGTGCTCTGGGAAATTGTCTACCTCGTAGGTTTAGCTTAACCAACCTAAATAATCAGGAAAAAATAGGACTGGTGGTCTGATTTACAGCCATAGGGAAGTAGTAAGGTTAATTTATTAAAGTGACACCATTTCTACTGAAATCTACACTTTTTGTAAAATGCAAAAAAGAGGAAACACTCTTCACACTTAATGTACTTCAGTAAGCTAAAGGGGTCTTCAAGTATACCTGATTCCTGTTTTCTAAATGTCATTTTCCACGGCCTATATTCTATTCATGAAAAATCTTCACATAAAAACACTTATTTAAGAGTCATTAAAGAGCATACGTGAAAATTGGGGTTGTTGATGCAGGGACAAAGGATCAAGTGTAAGAAAGAGAATATGGGTATTTTAAGCGTGGAGGAACATCTTAGATTTAAACTAAGCAAGTGTTTTGTTTTTTTTAATTCCTATATTAAAGGGACACTGTAGGCACTCAGACCATTTCAGCTCATTGAAGTGGTCTGGGTGCAGTGTCCCCTTTGCACCTATTGCTGCAATGTTAACATTGCAGTTCCAGAGAACTGCAATGTTTACATTGCAGCACTAAGTCTGCTCTCAGTGACTGTCTACCAGACAGCCACTGGAGGCGTTTCCGGAATCGTAACAGACTTTTGGTCCGTTATCTGATGCTGGACATCCTCACGTTATACATAAGGACCTCCAGCGTCAGATTTTTCCCTATAGGAAAGCATTGATTCAATACTTTCCTAAGGGGTGGTCTATGCGGGCGGCATCTGCCGCACACGCGGGAAGGAGGAGGTGGTGGAGTTTTGACCCAGCGCCGAGGGACATCGGCACTGAGATTAGGTAAGTAAATAATGGGTTTTTAGTCACTGCCTTCTTTCCTCGCCTTTTTGAGCTGTGCATGCAGGGGCAACACGATAGTCTCTACTATCACTTGGACATTGGCCTGGCTTTCCACGACCGGGCAACTGCCTACCACCACATAATAGCCTTGCTACACTAAGCTAGGCCCACACCTCCTCTCCTTCCTTACAGGTCCACCACTGCCCATCCACCCTTACCACTTCCTTACAGGTCCACAACATTTACTACTGCCAGATGGAAGAGGTCAGCGATCTCTTTTACCTCCTCGAACTTCCACCCGTTCTTTATTTCTCCCTGCTGTTTCTATTTCTAACCTCAAGAGACTAGCAGCCGTAGGACCTGGCAGGTTGTGTGCCCACCTGTAAACTGACACGCAAAATAAGCCTAGATTCTATTCTCTCCTTTTCCTTACTTTATTCTGTGTTCTCAATTGCTGCCTGGGTTCCCACATGAATACTATGAATACTGTGCTCTTGACACCAGTGGTGCTCCCTACGCTTCCACAGGAAGCAAGGGAGACTTTGTCGGCTGACATTTAAGTGGAAGAACTGAAAGCAGTGCTACAAACACTCAAACCAGGGGAAAGTCAAGGGCCAGATGGCCACATGGCATTGTAATATAAAACTTTCAGGGACCAGCTCTTACCAAGCCTATCCAAGGTATTTAACGCAATGCTCCAAGGGAAAGAACTTCCACCTGAAATATTAACAGCTAATGTATTTCTAAGTCCCAACCCTGGCAAAACCTGAATAAAGATTTTTTTTTTTTTTTTTAAATTGAGCAAGTGTCTTCTTACCTTTTTTCTCTTTTAACTGAATGAGGTTGTTATATTTTTTTCTAGGTGTCAAATTGTTAGCCCATTGTATAACTCATATAAATATATATATATATATATATATATATATATATATATATATAGAGAGAGAGAGAGAGAGAGAGAGAGAGAGAGAGAGAGAGAGAGGATTATTCTAAATGATTATTAGAATTCACTTGAATGTATTAACTTCTGCAGGAGTTGAACACATTTTATTGCACTCAACTGAAAAATAAAAAAAGCAAAAAAATAAATAAAGTACACTGCAAATTTTCTGATCTGCAAAAATAATGTCTTATCTTGTGTGACATATAGTCTAGATTTTGCCCTGTGTTAAGCTTGGAGGAATCTGTGATCTGGATTTATGATGATAAATGGTATGTCTGTTGTATTGTAGAGCTGAGCTCAATGTCAAGCTTAACGTGGAAAAGCAAACCATTCAAGTTGATCTGGTACTTAAACAATTCATGTTAGTTTTGAATTTAAGATTGTTCTGCACAGAAAGGATAAATGAGAAAGCTGTATCATTTCTACTGAAAAAATGTACTGGCATGCTAAGTTTAATGCAAGTTCAGGAGAGGTGAATTCTGTAGCTTATTTTAAGAATGTTGTACTAGTTTCGGTATCACTATGTAAAACAATAACATCTGCACTTAATTAAATATATCCACAAGGCAAACTGTGTTAATATATCACAGCAGGTGACATGGCACTTGCACTTACTGTATCAATAATCCCTTATTTCCTGGAGTTTATCACCGCTTGAGATCAGTGCCTCCATCTCCCGTGTCTCTGCTTTCAGTCATATTAATATTGTTACTTTGAAAAAAATGCAAACATATTCTACAGCTCAAACATATTACATACTGTGTCACTATTTGTAGAGCAATATGACAAGACTTTATATTCCCAGATTTGTTTTACACAGGTTTTATTATAACTGCGTTATAACTTTTGTTCTCATTTGCAGGGACATCCTTGTAATCATCCTTGTAGCTTATTACTTTTTCATAACAGCTCTTGTACTTAAAGGGAAACTGTCTCTATTTTCCTGACCCTCCACTTTCCTGTAACACCACTTCTGCTACAACTGCAATCCTCCTCTATTTATCATTGATTTGCCCTTCTTTGTTTTTCCTGCTAGTGAGTTACTGTAGCAACCACAGTGCATGTTATGTTTTAAATATGGTTTTCTCTTAAAGGGACACTATAGTCACCCAGACCACTTCAGCTCAATGAAGTGGTCTGGGTGCCAGGTCCCCCAGGTTTTAACCCTTCACATGTAAACATAGCAGTTTCAGAGAAACTGCTATGTTTACATTGCAGGGTTAATCCAACCTCTAGTGGCTGTCTTCCCCCAAGGATGACATAGTGTCAGGAAAACGGGTTTGTTTTCCTGACACTATAATGATCCTTTAATCTATACATTTGCAAGCAAAACTGTTAGCATGATGTATAGATGGAAAGTTTTTTTTTTGTTTTGTTTTTTAAGACAGGATACCTTTAATATAGTGTAGTTTTAAAAAAAAATAGGTTTCTCTACCATATTTAAAAATGGGTGAAAAACATACCACAAGAGAAAAGAACAAACTTGATGATTTTGGTGAGAAATAAAATACATGATGGAAATGCAGAGGTTGAGCAGGATCTGAAAGAATAGGTCACATGTTTGGTTGGCAGAACATTATTTTTTTCTAGGTGTCAAATTGTTAGCCCATTGTATAACTCATTGGTGTTTTAGAGAAAGTACTAAGACAGCCTTTAGTGACTCTCTTCCAGGGTTTACCAGACTCCAGGTATCCTAAATGATACTGGACGTCCTCACAGTCTGCATCAGCGAATACCACATAGCAAAGCATTGAAGCAATGCTTTTTTATTGGGTGGGCCTAGTGCAATAGTGGCACTTGCCCCACA
The DNA here is from genome assembly GCF_036172605.1 of Pelobates fuscus. Taxonomy (NCBI): domain Eukaryota; kingdom Metazoa; phylum Chordata; class Amphibia; order Anura; family Pelobatidae; genus Pelobates; species Pelobates fuscus. Next base: position 350,732,585 of record NC_086317.1, on the reverse strand, counting down.
TGCGCATTAGGCTCCTGGTTCCCCTTTAGATGATGTCAGAGGAGCACTGAGAAATATCGTCGCTGGAATTGGGTCAGTATATAAAGGGTTTTTAATCCTTTATGTTCCATAGAGGGGGTGGTGAGGGAGAAGCACTATAATATTAGAAATAATGAACTAAACTGTGAAGCCGTGCTTTCTGTGCCGCTATTCAGATCTAACATTTTAATTTCACATTGAATTCCTGACAATTCTGTCTTAAGTAAATAAGTATGTATACCTGGCTGCTATTTACACAACTTACAGGCAAAATGTAGGCCAAAATAGCCAGAGACAGACACATTCTCCATTTTCTGTATGTTCTTGACTATTTAGCATTTTTGGATTTCAGATCACCACAAGTTAATGTTTAGTAAATAAACAAATGCACTGTATAATTATTTTGTTGTTGAATATTTTTTATTTCATATATATATATATATAAACAAGGGTTAACAAGGGTTTGGCTGCACTCACCTAAACATGCATTTTCATTTTCATATATATATATATATATATATATAGAGATAAACATGTGCCCAAATAAGAAATTTGCTATTTGTAGAGAGAGCATTAAGCTTAATTCTAAGCACATTCACCTGTACTACTATTCTAACTAAGCATTTTCTATGACACTTGAATTTTGTTAAAAAAAAAAAAAAAAAAGTTTATTTAACTATTTCAGTGCTTGTCATGCAGGTAAAATGACATTTTTTTTTTTATTGGTCGTACTTTCAGCATGGGAGGGATACCATTTTTCTAACAGGTGGAATTCCAATGTGATGACACCATCACTCATCATAGTAATTACTGTACAATTACTGAAAAAGCAGTGACCTTTATCTTGGAATTCTGTAATCATTTTTTTATACTCAAATGTTGTAGTGGTTACGGCTGGGGGATGTAATTTAACCTTTAAATACATTATTTCAATTACAGTGTAGTATCTATTTCAGGCTTGGATTTAAAACTAGTGGAAATAATTAAGATTGTAGTATTCATTATATATAAAAGACGAAAACCAGCATAATACTTACATTATTGGCTACCACTTAAGTCCTGGTAACACAGCATTAAATTAGAGAGCCCTATTTAACTACTTGCATGATAAATGCAAACATTAAAAGGGCACAAGCTGGGAATGATGATTTGTTTAATGCTATACTGAGAATGGGCATGTGTCAATATTCACATTTTTTGATGCATGGCATATATACAAGTAGACTTGTGAATAATAAATGGTTTGTCAAAAAGAACTTTATTTTAATCACACCGAACAAATAAATGTGCCTGGAATTTACCTGTTAAATCATATTCGTTGAATAAGACTCCACAAGGAAATCCTGGACAGATCACGTGTAAGTTAAAAGGAATTTAACCCTTTAACCCCTTAAGGACACATGACATGTGTGACATGTCATGATTGCCTTTTATTCCAGAAGTTTGGTCCTTAAGGGGTTAAGGACACATGACATGTGTGACATGTCATGATTCCCTTTCATTCCAGAAGTTTGGTCCTTAAGGGGTTAATTTTGATAAACCGGCCGAAGCAAATTGTTCCACCAGAAGTGCTACCAAGAAGTGCCTTCATCCACAAAAACAATTATTAAAACTACTTGGCAAGTAAATATCAGCTGTCCAATATCTATCTCACCTAGTAGCTACATTTATGTTCCAAGCTCTATCATTAATGAAGTGACTGGGTTTGAGGATCCTTTAACTTCACAGGTACTGAGAGTTTATTTTCCAAAGAAAATGTTTTTTTTTTTGTTTTTGTTTGTTGGAGTAATGTGTCGCTATAGTCAGGTAAGGAAACTCCTGGACCTTTTGAATGTGAGGACTTGAGAATGGTCAGCAACTGGCCTAGTAATATGAGAACCTGTGCCCTGGATAACTCTATGTGCATTACTCTATGGCGTACACACGGTTTAAAAGAAAGGAGGCTATTTGCATACTTCCCAAGTGTCCCTATTTAGGAGAGGCAGTCCCTATTTTGGGCCCAAATCCCTCTGTCCCTTTTTTCTTGGAGCTCTATACAATAATATCCACAGTAATGTGTCTTTGAACTACAATAAATATGTTTACAAATCAGTCTGTGCGATACATTGTTCTTCTTTCAATTTACTTTTTAGTTGCATAAATTATTATTAGTAGGTCATCTAAAATTTCTCAGCCCTGCCCCTGGCCATATGTCCAGTCACACCCCTAAAATTAAAGTGTCCCTCTATGTCCTTTTGAAATGTTGAGAGCCATGAATGTAAATCTGTTGGTGACCTTTCCAAAGTTTGATCCTTTGTACACAGTGTATGTTTATATTATCAGGGATATTCACTAAAGTTAGAATTCAAAGTGAGTTCAAATGTAAGGTCAAAACAGCGAAACAGGAATAATTCTCTAAATCAGCTATACTTTCACTACACCTACTCTGGCCTTAAATTTGAAATGCACTTTAAAGGACCACTATAGTGCCAGGAAAACATACTCGTTTTCCTGGCACTATAGTGCCCTGAGGGTGCCCCCCCCTCAGGGACCCCCTCCAGCCGGGCTCTGGGGAGAGGAAAGGGTTAAAACTTACCTTTATTCCAGCGCCGGGCGGGGAGCTCTCCTCCTGAGACAGCCACTAGAGGATTTAGAGGCTGGCTTAACCCTTATATAAACATAGCAGTTTCTCTGAAACTGCTATGTTTATATAAAAAAGGGTTAAACCTAGCTGGACCTGGCACCCAGACCACTTCATTAAGCTGAAGTGGTCTGGGTGCCTAGAGTGGTCCTTTAAGTTCTCACTTGTATGTGCTATTTATTTTAATGCTACAGGAAACTGTGCTTTATAATACTGAAAGAGTTAAAATATTACAAATTATGGGCATCAGGTAATAAACCTGATATTAGTAAATTGTACCAGGGATTGCGAGCATAATGGTTATTATTGGCCTATGGGTATTTTTTTAGTAATGTGCCTTAGTCAATAGGACAATGTTGAAAGTGGTTTAGTAATTTCCTTCTGGAGATTCATTATTTGATATTAGCATTAGGTAGAGCACTAGGTCTTGTACACACACATGGCTTGGAAATCATTTCAACAATCATACAAGTAAAGCCAATTACCGGTATTTATTTTTTTCGGTTTCCTTTTACTTTGCAAAACAAAGGTTCATCCGATATTTTTATAAGATCCACTTGAATTAACGATGCTTTAATAGATCTATAATTTATGTCAGCCCATGACAATAAGGAGCTGAAATTACACTATAGCTGTTTTCTACTGGTATACAGACATTGTCTAGACGTGCAGAAAAAATGATGCTCAACATGGTAAGGATGGGTTAATACCACATTACACCCACAAAAACAAGCACGTTTACAAAATCATCAAAAAAAAAAAAAGTTATGTGAAAATATGGACATTTCTAAGTCAGAATGTTCCCCAAACATTTGTCTGATCTGAACAAATGCAGCCAGAATTGGGCGTTTCTTCCAAATGCTGGGAGATGTTCTTGCAGCCCTATGAAGTGATTCTTCTGATTTTCAATTCAGGAATGAAAAGTACCAGCATGCTGCTACCTGAGGCTGTGAGACATGAATGGATTTAGCCTGTACTGTATCAATAACAAAAGCTATGAGGAGCCAGATTCCCTCCCCCAATCCACTCCCACCATAACACACTGGTGTGCAAGCACCGCAGTTCAGTCCACAGAACTGTTTGATTGCTTAAGCCTGGTGGTCAGACAATAGAAACAGAGAGAATGGCTGTTTCCTTCCTTCCTGTTGAGTGTTCTGCCTGAGTGAACAAATTCAATGGCACTGTGCTTCACAGCAACACTAGTCTCTAACACAGGCAAAAAATCAACAATGAGCTATTATTGGGCATTTCCAACTCCACTTCACCTTTGAATGCCTGAAAGAGTGCACAGCACATTTGCTAACGAATGCATTGCATACCCTCTGGACTTCAAATGGTTAATCGAAGCACTGAGCTGCGGGAGAAGGGGGTGAAGGGGTGGAATCCAAATCTAGCACAACTACATTCACGAAACACAGCAAATATCAATTGTACTGAGTGTCCTGGCCATTTTTATTTTCCAAATTGTCAAGGCAGAGGCCAAATATGAAATCCCACACACCTAATAAAACGTTTTGACACAGTGAAACGTACATTTCCAATTACGGTTTTAGTGAATGATTGTGTAACTGCCTGTCAAAAGCAGAATGTGTGCCTAGGAAGCCATTACTGAAAAGTCTGATTGAAGCTGTTAACAGTATAACCTTTGAATTTCATGGAAAGGAAGGAACACATGCAAGTCAATTCACTAAAAGTCTGTGAATAGGTACTTACCACTATGTCACTCATCAGTTTGCATTGAATTAAAAAAAAAAAAGAAAAAAAACGTAATTCACTAATAGAAAATTTATGTGAAATAAATGCAAAGGTGGTGTTAAAATATACTGTAATTTTACCATCAAATCATTGTCTATGTAATTCATGAAAAAGTCTGATGTGTAGCTACATTTCAGGTTAACCCATTGTACAGTGCTACGGAATCTGATGGCGCTATATAAATAATAAAATAATAATAATAAGTGATTGTGTGACCCTAACATAGAAGGAAGTACTCTGACCACCATTTTGTAATAGCGCACAGAGATTGGTATAGCTGAACAATAAGTTAAAAACATATATATATATATGTATATATATATCATCCTTATATACTCCCCCAAAATCAACTCTGAGTTCCAGTTCTGCTCTATTGATGCCCCATTCTTATGTACTAGTTCTTACTTTCAGTCTCTCCCCTAGTTTCCAGTCTTTTAATCATATTAACGAAGAGTTAAGTAGATCCAGCACACATTGTCTCATCGGGGGGTTAATATTTCTGAACACCCACATCTTCAGTTAAACTATGTCAACTAACCAAAAATATGCCTCTATTCGGCAGTCTATTCCATCCTTCTACAGTTGCTGTAACATTATTTTCAACGTTTTACTCTAGTTATCATGCTTTAATCTATATATGATATAAATATATATATCACGTCTACAACCTGTTTGCATATATCTATCATCATTTACATGTTGTGTTCACCCATTGAACAGGTTTACAGAATATGTTGGCACTCTTATAACAAACAAAATAACAAACTGACTATAAATCCTCATTAAATGCAATCAAATATTATATATTAAGAGGTATTTTATAAAGATTCCACCTGAATTAAAAGGGTTATATTGCACAGCGAGAGGTATATGTAATAACTTCCTTTCAAAGCTTCTCAGTCTAAGAGTGGTGGCTGCGTTCCAGCGCTGTCTGAAGTCATGTCTGTGACCACAATTTCAATCAGCCACATTTATAAAAGGGAAGCCAGTGTGTGTCTTCTTAGAAAAGAGGACAGTGTGCGTCTTCCTGAATTAATGAATGTTGGTAAAAGTGTCCAGCAAATTGATGTCTGCAGCCGAGCTAGTATTTTAATCCAGTGTAGTTATTTGCAATATAGTAGAAAGTGCAAATGCTATATTTACAAGCTACAAGCCTGGACAAATGTAGATGGCAAGGAGGCATTAGACTACAAGGCCCAGTTCTGACAATAAAGTTGGGAGTTGTAGTCCAAACAACACCATTCACATTACCTTAAATCAATTTAATTCAAACCAAGGTTTATAAGAATTCAAAGTTTAAAGCGACACTATAGCCACCAGAACCAATACAGCTTAATGCTGTGGTTCTGGTGTTTATAGCCTGTCCCTGCAGGCTGAGCACTGTAAATGCTTACATTGTTTACATTGCTGCCTAGGAACATTCAGGCGGCCACTAGAGGCGCTTCCTAGTCCAGTGCTTCATTGTGTGCAGCACCTACTTTCAACGTATCCACTCTATGCATGGAGACACTGAACACTTCCCATAGCATTGCATTGATTCAATGCATCTCTATGATGAGATGCTGATTGGTGCATGTTTTTATGCACCCGCTCACTAGCCTATGGAAAGCATTGGATTGGCTGAGATCATCAAACTTGATGAACTCAGGCATAGAGGTGGAGCAAGGAGGGGCCAACCTTTACAAGACCGGCATGGTGTGGTAGAAAGGTAAGTTTAAACACCTTTCTAATATAATCTAAGGGGGGTGGGAACCTTAATAGTTAGTTAAACACTATAGTGTCAGGATTACATGTTTGTATTCTTGACTCTGTCATGTTCCTTTAAGACCAAAGTACTTGAACTGGAATCATAGTTGACTTTTTCCAGTTCTGCTATTTTAGCCTTGAATTTGTAACTCACTTTAAATTCCCAGCAATTCTCACTTTAGTGAATACCTCTGAATGAGTTTTATAAGCTTTTTTTTATAAATCTTTATAAGGAAAGGCATATTATTATTATTATTATTATTATTTTATTATTTATGTATCCATTGGTTAGAGTTCTGTGGGGCTATTCAATAAACCAGCAATTGACCAAAGAACTTAATTTTTATTGTTGACAATCTTGAGAATTTTCACACAAATATGCAAAATAATTTGAATTATAAAAGTTCTCCAGTTCATCTCTGCTCATCAGCTTGAATTGTTTGTCCTAAACTCTATATTCTAATATCAACAATTCTAGCTATGAATTGAAAACCAAACTGCAAAATTCAGGCCAAATTAGCCAAGCTGTGGTTAACCCATTGTACCACGCTACAGAATTTGCTGGCGCTATATAAATAATAAAATAATAATAATAACTATCAGAATTTTCTAAATCCAAAATGTTGGTCTACATTTTAAAAATGTGTCTTCCATTCACTGCTGATAACTTTTTTTTTGTGACATACATGATTTTTCTCCAAAGTGAGAATTTTAAATGCAAGGTCAATATAGCCGAACTGGCTATTCAGTCATCTATGTTTTCCATTCGGCTACTATGGCCTTAAATCTGAAATTCATTTTGATACCACCTTGAATTTTCACTTTAGTTAATAACCCTGTAAATCATAAGACATGAAGAATTCCATGGTTAATCCACTAAAACAGGAATTTAAACCTAAATAGCTGAAAATAGCCAAAAAGTTAGCTGGGTTGTAGATGTTTTCTACCGAAGCTTAATCTAAAATATGGAATTCTCTTGTCAATTCTCTGCAATGCATTATTTAGTGAATAAACCCTCTAAAAGGTCTTCGATTACAATCGGCCAGGAAGCTGCTCACATGTCTAAAGCCCTAACGTAAACCTCTATTGATTCTTTTGTTTGAAGGAATGCAGTAATGCCATACATTCACAACATGAAGCCCCAGCATACATGCGTTTGCATGTTAAACACAAATGTCTTAATGTTTGTTTTAAATAGTTTAGGTGAGGAACCTGTATGAATGTGTCAAAGCAAATGAAAAAATAAACAAGCATTATGCAGTCTCACGGATACTGGTATGCATCATCTGTGCATTAACCCCTTAAGGACACATGATGGAAATATTCCGTCATGATTCCCTTTTATTCCAGAAGTTTGGTCCTGTATATGCAAACTCCAACATTGGACTCGCAGGATGGAGAAGCTAATAATTACCATTCAAATTGTCTCATGCAGGGACATTCATCAAAGTGAATTTCTCAAAATTTCCACAATATCCAGGGACACGCAAACATTACAATCTAACACGAATAAAACAATAATAACCAATTTCTATTGTTATAGGATTGAATTGCAAGGAGATAATAACAGAGAGTTATTTTCAAAGATTGTAGTCCTGTGAAGGATTTGGTGCTTTCTGAGAGCTTATTTCACAGTCACTCTGAAAGGATTATTTACTACAGTGACAATTCAAGGGGAATTAAAAGTGAATTTCAAATTTAACCCCTTAAGGACCAAACTTCTGGAATAAAAGGGAATCATGACGTGTCAGACACGTCATGTGTCCTTAAGGGGTTAAAGGGACACTGTAGTCACTATAACCATTTCATCTTTTTGAATTGGTTATAGTGCCTGGAGTGCCCTGGCACTGTCCCTCCATTCAGTGTTGTACCATGTTCATGCTGTATGCCACAAAATAAGTCACTAACCACCCACAGTCCGGCCCCTTCTGTATGTGTAGCTAATGCAGAGATTATCCACTTCCTTGTTGTCATACCATCAGTTGGAGCTCTGACAGGCTAAAATCAGTTAGCTGACACTCTCAGCCAATCACAGCTTCCTTATTAGCCAAAGCAGCACAGAGGGGATGGACTGCTGGGAACTCTTGTTTAGCATTAAAACATTAAAAACGGTTTAATGCTGAAATAAATGATGGTACCAGGGGATTCCAGACACTATTATCAGTTTAATGAGATGAAGCAGATACAGTGCCAATGGTGTCCCTTTAAGCCCAGAGTAGCTGAACTGAATGCATTGCTGACTTAGAGGATGTTTCCAGTCCAGCAATTTTGACCTTAAATTTGAAATTCACTTTGAATTAACCTAGAATTCTCACTTTAGTGAATAATCATGTGTATAAAAAGGCTACACAACCTGCTTTCTTGTAATGTAGAATGGGTAAGGTAAGTTGACAATATAGCAGTGAGGAGGGAAAGGATTGCTGTAAAAGTGATTATGAATAAGGAAAGATAAGTGAAAGCTACAGCTGGATTCCACTGGCCATTTTTAGCTCTTTTAGTATATAACAATGATGGGTAGATATGTTTTGTAAAAAAAGAACAAATTTTATGGTACAAGTAAAATGTTAATTTATCAATATGTTTCTCAAGTCTGAATTCGAAGTCAGGATTTAGCCACTTTTAACGCTATATATATCTGCGACTGGGGTCAAATTCCAATTTTATAATGTTTAAACATTTAGTTGTTGATTCTTTATTTTGGACAATGTATCTTTTGTTCAAACCCAGTGTTTCACTTTTATCAGTATTTACCAACAGTTTGTTCGTGAAAACCATTTTTAAGCCTCAGTAAAATCTCTCTGTAAATCAGCCTCAAGTTGTGATTTTTTTTGGGGGTAGACAATGGTATCAAATGTATATATGCGGGCAGAGGAGGTCTTGCAGGCAAAAGAGAGCTCAATTTTATTCAGGGTGGGTACATTTTGAGGAGTCAGGGTTTATTAATGAACCAATATCTATGATATTCCATACAATGAATGCTTAACGTATGGAGATTTGTTTGACTAGGTATGGAAGATTACATTTGTAAATTAGCTCCATATGTCACCTCGCAAATTCAGGCACTTTTGATTGCATTGTTCATAATATTAGTTAATGTTTGAAGCTTTAGTACTTGAAGTTCTGCCCGATAACTTCCTGCGAGGTGTCCCCACACCAGACAGTGTATTTCATAGGATGCAATTGGCGCTGATTTATTATCTGTAGATTTTCTGTAGCCTGGAAATTGTAGTTTTGCTTATTGATGCCAATTAAATGAAAATGAGCTTCATCAGACATAATGAGTTGACGAATAAAATTGTTTCCTCTGGCTAATTTGTTGTTCCTTGTTGAAATTACCCATGATGAATCTCGCAAGACTCAGTTATAATATATACCGTCATTGAAAAAAATTGAACTACTAACAAATAAGGTAAATCCTACTCTGAACTTTGGTCCACTCTGAATATCAATATAGAAGGGGCCAAGATTAGGATCTTGGGGATCTCAACATGTAACAGGGATAGGGTGGGAAGCAATCCTGTGAATACATTGGGTTATATCAAAGAAATAGGAACAGAACCATTTTAGGGTGTGCTTATTTAACAAAAGTTACTGCTTAGTAAGTCCCATCTCTTCAGTAATAGGGTTAGATGTGAAGCAGCACTTGCTGGACCACAGGTAAGAAGTCAAACTGTTCAAGAATAATTTGACTCCTTGCAGTGCAGCAGCACCAGGGCACTCCTGGCACCATAGCCACTGTATATAGTTGTAGTGGTTATTTTGCTTGCAGTGTTTCTTTAACAGGATATTCAGGTTCAACAGTATCAAAGTTTATGAAATAAGCACGTTTGAGCAGGGTCCTCTTCAACCTATCGATCCTGTAAGTTCTTTTTGTAATTGTCCTATTTATAGTTAAATCACCCCTCTTACAATATTGTAAAGCGCTACAGAATCTGTTGGTGCTATATAAATGCCAACAATAATAATAATAGGAAATGAGGCATCTATCCAAAGACAGCTATTTAAACGGTTTTGGGTTTCATTGGTGTGAAACTGATTCTTATCTCATCACGTTTATTTTTTCTTTTCTTGTGACATATTTGTACAAAATAATGATATGTATCTGAAAGTGTGAAAATAATATTTTACTGGTTTTCCAGAAAGTACATAATAAATTATAGGAAACATATTGATATGACTCTAATTTTAACTCTGTTATCCTTGTTTATTGACCCCGAAATGATACAACGGATTTACAAACTAACTCAAATGTGATGCTCCTTAATTAGAAATGTAACAGTCTGAGTTGTGTATGTTTGGTAAAAGGAGCTCACACTTGAACACGTGTCTTAATTACCTAGAAGAGCAATGTTTCTTTTTATTGTACAAAGAATTGTGCTTCCAGTGTCATTTAGATTTTAGGAGACTTATTTTCTGGACTGAGCTGGACTATAAGGATTAAATCTGGTATACATATTCTTTATAATATTTTCTTCTGCTGATCTGATTTTTTTTTCCTTTCAATTTTGTTTTATATGCATGCCAGTTGTCCTGAATACACACAGCATAAGGAATGTGAGATTGTGACAATTTTGTTTTCGATGTCCACTAATAAATAATTTTTTTGTGTCAGTTCAAGTGCTTTTATGGCACTCCCTACATTATACTGTGCTACCCCATGTCTGTCCGTACCCCATTGGAATGCCGTCTCCCTATTTATTCGGGCTATTAACGGATTTGGTGCGTCAAGAGAGCATTGATTTTATGAGCTGTGGCAAAACTAGTGGGGCTGTAGGTAGCCACATGAAGGTCCCCGGTCGCCATATAAAGGAGGTGACACTTCCTGGTTTAGATGCCCATAATGTCCAGCTTTGATTGAAGCTCCCTCCTCAAACCAGCATGGTGTCCCTGGTGCAGCCGCACTACCTTGCGGTTCCGGTACTCTGTGACAGAGTCAGAGCACAGTCGCCGGTTTCCCAGCCTGCACTCTGACTAAAAGGATTGCGGCTGCTGGGAAAGGTAGTGGACAGGTGCATGCTGGGATCTCACTGATCTCAGCATACACCGACTGCCTGGACGTGAAAGGAAATATAAGCAGCGCTGAAATGAGTCTCTGCCCTGAGTGAAAAATTGACACTGGCTGCAAGGGAGTGCTTGCTATGCAAAATTGGCTCGCAGTGCCTATTCATTTAGGGCCACTAGTTCAGCTAATGTGCAGTCAGTGATGTCAGACAAAGCATTTATTAGAGCACTGTGTCTGCACTTATATTGTCTATATTTAAGCTTTTGAAGAAACTTGGTCCTAACCAATATATCCACATTAGGTTAAAGTTTTTACAGCATGCATTCTCATATATATTTACCATAGTGGTGGATTATTACTGACTGTATTCCATGCCTGATAATGGGAATACATAATCTAATTATAAATAAGAACATATCTGGCAAAGACATTGCACCTTCATCTAATTTTTTTGTCATGTTTTTCTTAGAGATTCTAGACTTCTTTTTACCCAACACATAGTTCCACATCAACTTATGGCATTCTTCTAATATTTTAACTGGGATTCTTATAGGAATATTTCTCATCACATATTCTAATTTAGGCATTATGAAAGCTTTTACCACATTATTTTTCTCTAACCATGAAACCCAAACTTTAATCCACATATCCAAAGTGGTTGTAAGTTCACTTAGGAGCTAATTATAGTTTAGGGGTACTATCTTATGCGCATCAAATCGTAACTTATTACCTAAGTAGTCAATTGTTTCCTTGTTACAAGTAAAATGATAGGTTTTCTATCAATTCAGCTGTAATATTAGTAGAAATAACTTGCGTTTTATTCAGATTTAATTTATAGTTCGAATAAACGCCAAATTACTTAATAATATCTAATGTAGCTGGAATTTAAGTTTTTAAATCCCTAAGAGTGAATATTATGTTATCTGCATATAGTAAAAGTTTACTTTCCCTCTCCATCATGGGGATTGCTAAAATTGTGTTCGAATCTCTAATAAGTGCTGGTAACGGTTCGATAGAAAGAATATACAGTAGTGGGGATAACGGACAACCCTGACGGGTTTCATTCTTATTTTGAACCAATCTGGTGTTGCTCCATATCCTGTAATCTTGGCTGATGGGTAGGAGTATAATCTCATAACTAAGTCTCCAAATGGACCAGTCACCCCGAATCTTTCCAGAACTTGTCATAAAAGATTACAATTCACCTGATCAAATGCTTTTTCAGCATCCAAAGGGATAAAGGCGGATGAAATATGGTTGTTATTAATGTTAGAAATCATATTTATCAGAATCCTAATATTATCGCTTCCGTACTTATTGTTGATAAATCCCACTTGATCTTGACCTGTCAGGTCTGGGATCCCTAGCTTTAATCTCTTTGCCAAGATTTTTGAAAACCTTTTGACATCTGTGTTTATCAAAGAGATTGGGTGATAATTAGAAACAAAGGTTAGAATCTTTCCCAGGTTTTAAGATGGGGGAGGTTGAAGCTCTTAATATTTCTTCTGGAATTTTTTTTCACTCTTGTATTTCTTAAAAATAAAAAAATAATAATTTAAGGTGGGAGAAATGTGTTCTATAAAAATGTTGAAAAAGATTGTTGAATAACCATCTGGACTGGGTGTTTTGCACATGTGCAGATTCTGGATTGATGTTTTAATTTCACTTAATGTAACTGGTCCATTTAGAGAGTCTATTATGTCCTGTGTTAATCGTGCTAAGATATTTTATTCAAAAAACAGTTGATCTGTTCCCCTGTTATCTTGGTTTCTGGAAGATTATGCAGTGATTCATAATAATCCGCGAAGGCCTTGCCTATATCTTTAGGGGAGAGGTGAATATAGTTTCCCTCTATGCTCTTGTTTATTCTTTTGTTTGTTTTTTTAATAGTTTTTAACTTACTTGATAGTAATTTCCCTGTTTTATTATTTTGATGGTACCAAGTTTGCTTTAATTTAATTAAGGCATTCTGGGATTTTCTCTTAATTTTCTCTTTAATTTCGATCTGAATTTTATTAATATCATCTCTAAGATTAGGAGAATTGTTCTTTTTTATTTTCACTTTCTTTTTGTGCCAATAAAATATACAGATCATTTAATTGTTTTCCTTTTTTTCTTTTCCTTTCTGTTTAATCAGGAAACCACGCATATATGATTTAGGGTACACCATAATGTCAATTCTGATACTTCTTTGTTACTATTTGTATCAAAGAATTCTTTGCAATGTTAGATAGATATTTTATATTCTCTTCTGTAAATAAACTCTCATTAAGTCTCCATGAAGAAGTCTTATTAAAAATGTGTCCGTTTTTCATGGTAACAGGTGCATGGTCAGACCATGATATTATGTCTAGAGAATAAAGATTATTGGTCGCGCCAAAAAACACTGAAACGATATAAAATATGCTATAAATTAGTAGAGACACAGTATGTACTTACATATATCAATAAAAATAAGAAATAAGTCCTAATAACAAATGAGCATGTAGAAGGCCAGGTCCACTTGTAGGGACTTGAGTGTAGTGGCGGTCTGTGCAGATTGTAGAGCTGAAAAGTGGTCATGTTCTCTTGTTGTTCTCGGATGGAGATATGTGTCAGGATCGGGACAGGGATCCAACACGCAGGGTACAAAGAGTGGAAAGGTACGTATACCGGGCCTTAGAATGGCCGGACTAACGTACCGAGAGTGAAAGAGAATAGTCAGAGACAAGCCGAGGTCGAGGGAACGAGAAGACAGATAAGCGAGAGACAAGCCGGGTCAAGGGATAACAGAGAAGCAGGGAAGTACAACAAGCCGAGTCAAAACCAAATAGAGCAAACTAGAATACCAGAGCACTGAGTGACTAGACAAGCTAGAACCACGACAGGGCAATGAGCTGAAGAGAGAAGCAAGCTTAAATACCCTGGCTCCGGATGGTAAGCACGCCTCTGACAAGTGCCGATTGGATATCGGACACTTGAGTGACAGATCGCTCGTGATAGCGTCATGACGTCACGTATTGAGCGTCCTGCTAGAAAAGGATGTGGATTCCTCGCGGCCGGTGTTTAAGTGGCTGGATGAACCGCGAGGAACGGAGGAAACAGCTCGCCTGGATGGATAAACCACCAAGTCTCTACCTCCCTTAGGGGTAGAGGCCTCAGGTACCCTGACAGTACCCCCCCTCTCAGATACGCCCACCGGGCGGAAGGAACCGGGGCGAGATGGGAAGCGGAGGTGAAATGCTCTGCGAAGGCGAGAAGCATGAACGTCCTCCTGAGGTACCCAACTCCTCTCCTCAGGACCATATCCCCTCCAGTTGACCAGATATTGCAATTTTCCCCTTGAAATTCTGGAATCAACGATGGAGCTTACCTCGTACTCCTCCCGACCCTCCACCTGAACAGGACGAGGCGAGGAGACCTTAGAGGAGAATTTGTTGCAAATAAGGGGTTTCAACAAGGAGACATGAAAAGAGTTAGGAATGCGTAAGGCAGGTGGCAGAGCAAGGCGATACGCAACCGGATTGATACGAGTGAGAACCCTGTAAGGGCCTATGTAGCGAGGAGCAAATTTCATAGATGGAACTTTTAGTCGAATATTCTTAGTACTTAACCATACCCTATCCCCAGGAACAAAAACAGGAGCCGCTCTTCTATGCTTGTCAGCGTGTTTCTTGAACAACGAGGAACTATGTAACAGAATTTGCCGAGTCTGGTCCCATAATTTCTTCAGGTTGGCGACATGATCATCAACCGACGGTATCCCCTGAGAAGAGGAAACCGAAGGAAAAATCGAAGGATGAAAGCCATAGTTCATGAAGAAAGGGCTAGAGCGAGTTGAATCGCAAACAAGGTTATTGTGTGCGAACTCCGCCCAAGGAATCAGACCGACCCAATCGTCCTGGTGTTCGGAAACAAAGCAACGCAGATACTGTTCGATTTTTTGATTGGTACGTTCAGCAGCTCCGTTAGACTGAGGGTGATAGGCCGAGGAGAAGTTCAATTTGATGCCCATTTGAGAACAAAAGGATCTCCAGAAACGTGAGACAAATTGAGAGCCTCTATCAGAAACAATCTCTGAAGGAATCCCATGTAGGCGAAAAACCTCTTTTGCAAAAATCTCCGCCAATTCAGGAGAAGTCGGAAGTTTAGGTAATGGCACGAAATGGGCCATCTTAGTAAATCTATCCACCACCGTGAGAATAACAGTCTGTCTCTTGGAAGCAGGCAAATCAACGATAAAGTCTATGGATAAACAGGACCAAGGTTTCTCAGGAATGTCCAAGGGGTGTAACAGGCCACATGGAGATGCATGAGGTAGTTTAGTTTTGGCACAAGTTTCACAAGCTGCGACGAACTCCTCAATATCTTTTCGAAGTGAAGGCCACCAGAAATCCTTGGATATCAAAGAGTATGTCTTGCGAATACCAGGATGACCAGCTACTTTACTTTCGTGAAAACATTGTAAGAGCTCCAGTTGAAGTTCAGGAGGAACAAAGTTTCTTCCCTCAGGAGTGTTTCCGGGAGCTAGATGTTGTGACTTCAAGATCTGGTCAAGTAGCGGAGAATGAATTTTGAGACTGGTATTAGCAATAATATTGCATTTGGGTACAATGGAGGACATAAGTGGTTCAACTGAAGCAGAGGACTCATATTGGCGAGATAGCGCATCGGCTTTAGAATTCTTTGACCCAGGTCTGTAAGTCAGAACGTAATTGAAATGGGTAAGAAACAACGACCAACGAGCCTGCCTGGAGGACAACCGCTTAGCCTCTCCGATATAAGACAAATTTTTGTGGTCAGTTAGAATGGTAACAGGATGTAATGTACCTTCCAATAAATGTCTCCACTCTTTCAAAGCCTTGATAACCGCTAGTAATTCTCTGTCACCAATGTCATATCTGCTTTCAGTACCGGTCAATTTTTTAGAGAAAAATCCACATGGATGTAATGGTTTATCAACCCCCAACCTTTGAGATAGGACAGCACCTAAACCAGTCTCTGATGCGTCTACCTCAAGTAGAAAAGGCAGAGAAGTGTCGGGGTGAACTAAAATTGGAGCGGAAGCGAAAAGCTCCTTGAGAGTTTTGAACGCAAGGAGAGCTTCAGTAGTCCAATTCTTAGTATCAGCCCCCTGTTTGGTCATATTAGTGATAGGTGCGATAATGGAAGAATAGCCCTTAATAAAGCGCCTGTAATAATTAGAAAAACCAATAAATCTCTGTATGGCTTTAAGACCTGTGGGTAAAGGCCACTCTAGAATGGATTGGAGCTTATCCGGATCCATCTTAAATCCCTCCCCAGAGATCACATAGCCGAGAAAGGTTACCTGGGTTTGATCAAAGCTACATTTCTCCAACTTGCAGTACAAGCCATGCTGGAGAAGCTTGTGCAAAACCCTCCTGACTTGCTTGTGATGAGTCTCAATCTCACTAGAATGAATGAGTATATCATCTAGGTATACAATGACGCAATCTTGCTGAAATTCCCTAAGAACCTCATTTATCAGATCCTGGAATACAGCTGGCGCATTGCATAACCCAAAAGGCATAACAGTATATTCATAGTGACCATATCGAGTATTGAATGCCGTCATCCACTCATGTCCCTGCTGGATTCTCACCAAGTTATATGCCCCTCTGAGGTCTAACTTGGTGAAAATTGTAGAGCCCTTCAAACGATCGAAGAGTTCGGTGATCAAGGGAATCGGGTAGGCATTTTTAATGGTTATCTTATTCAAGCCTCGATAATCAATACAAGGTCTCAAAGAACCATCTTTCTTTTTAACAAAAAAAAATCCAGCCCCGGCAGGGGAGGAGGACCTCCTGATGAATCCCTTGTCTAAATTCTCGTGAATATACTCCTCTAGAACTGAGTTCTCTTTTATAGATAATGGGTATACATGACCTCTGGGAGGCATGGTACCAGGGAGTAGGTTAATTTTGCAATCAAAGGACCTGTGTGGGGGTAAGGTATCGGCTTTCTTTTTGTCAAATACTGCCTTTAAATCTAGATACTGAGGCGGAATTTGTGTCTCTGTAGGATTGTCAGAGGTATTCGATGTATTAGTTAATCCGAGAGGTAAGACCTTCCGCAAGCATTTTTCTTGACAATTCTCTCCCCACGAAACTATCTCCCCTGACTCCCAATTAATAATAGGGTTGTGTCTCCTCAACCAGGAGTACCCCAGGACTATGGGAATAGACGGAGAAGAAATGAGCATTAAGGATATCTCCTCTTTATGCAGGATGCCAACAGTCAAGTTAATCGGTATGGTCTCATGGAAAATAACAGGCTCAAGTAACGGTCTACCATCGATGGCCTCGACAGCCAGTGGTGTCTCTTTTAACTGGGATGGGATAGCATGCTTGGCAACAAAACCCTGATCTATAAAGCTCTCAGCAGCTCCAGAATCGATTAGTGCCATAGTCTTTACTACTCCCTTCTCCCACCTCAAAGAAACGGGTAACAGAAGCCTGAACTCTTTGTAATTGTGAATAGAGGACAAAGTAGAAACACCCAAGGCCTGTCCTCTAGAGAAACTTAGGTGCGAGCGTTTCCCGAACGATTAGGACAATTTAGGCGTAAATGTCCTCTGACTCCACAATACATACATAAACCCTCCCTTCTTCTGTACTGTCTCTCTCTCTCTGTGAGATGAGTACTGCCTATCTGCATAGGTTCAGAAATACGTAAGTCCTCGAACTCAGAATTTTGAAAGGTAGGCGCTAGTTTAAAGGAGGGTCTATGGGTCCTATCTCGAGTGTTCTGCCTCTCTCTTATGCGTTCATCAATACGAGATATAAAAGAAATTAAATCCTCCAAATTCTCAGGGAGTTCTCTAGTAGCGACTTCGTCAAGAATTACATCTGATAACCCATTCAGAAACACATCTATATAAGCCTGTTCGTTCCACTTAACTTCTGCCGCCAAGGACCTGAACTCTAGTGCATAGTCCACAAGTGTTTGATTGTCCTGTCTAAGGCGCAACAGTAATCTAGCTGCATTGACCTTTCTACCAGGAGGGTCAAAAGTTCTTCTAAACGCAGCTACAAAGGCATTATAATTATAGACTAGTGGATTATCATTCTCCCATAAAGGATTGGCCCATCTCAGAGCTTTCTCAATGAGTAAAGTAATAACAAATCCAATCTTCGCTCTATCTGTAGGATAAGAGCGGGGTTGTAATTCGAAATGGATGCTAATCTGGTTCAGAAAACCACGGCACTTCTCCGGTGACCCGCCATAACGTACTGGTGGGGTAATACGGGAAGAAGCACCTACAGTGGCTACCTCTAGACCTGAGACTGCAGGAGAAATAGAAGGAGTACGTGTCTCCTCAGGTGGGTTACTAGCACGAGACAAAAGTGCCTGTAGTGCTAGGGCCATCTGATCCATCCTATGCTCCATGGCGTCAAACCTGGGATCAGAGGAACCAAGCTGACTGTTTGTACCTGCAGGATCCATTGGCCCTGTCGTAATGTCAGGATCGGGACAGGGATCCAACACGCAGGGTACAAAGAGTGGAAAGGTACGTATACCGGGCCTTAGAATGGCCGGACTAACGTACCGAGAGTGAAAGAGAATAGTCAGAGACAAGCCGAGGTCGAGGGAACGAGAAGACAGATAAGCGAGAGACAAGCCGGGTCAAGGGATAACAGAGAAGCAGGGAAGTACAACAAGCCGAGTCAAAACCAAATAGAGCAAACTAGAATACCAGAGCACTGAGTGACTAGACAAGCTAGAACCACGACAGGGCAATGAGCTGAAGAGAGAAGCAAGCTTAAATACCCTGGCTCCGGATGGTAAGCACGCCTCTGACAAGTGCCGATTGGATATCGGACACTTGAGTGACAGATCGCTCGTGATAGCGTCATGACGTCACGTATTGAGCGTCCTGCTAGAAAAGGATGTGGATTCCTCGCGGCCGGTGTTTAAGTGGCTGGATGAACCGCGAGGAACGGAGGAAACAGCTCGCCTGGATGGATAAACCACCAAGTCTCTACCTCCCTTAGGGGTAGAGGCCTCAGGTACCCTGACAATATGTAGATAAAAAGGGAAAATTCCAATAGTGCAGACTAGGACTTAACATTCCGTAGAAATAAATACTTCACAGCAGGAAGGTATTGGAGTCACCTATTGGAGAGCTGGAACTAGCTCAGGTATAACTCGCATTCAGTGGCGTCAATCCCCCACTGGTAGGATATAGGTGTTGATGAACAGAAGAGGTCCTCAGTGTGGAAAGAGATAAAACAAATATAGTGCTCACTGTATTTATATTACAGCAGATAGAAATAAGAACATGGAATACTCACATTTAAGTGAGCAGAATGTGCTACTCACTTTAATAGCGTAGGTGGTATAATCCCCACCTGGGATTCTTGAGCGAGTGAGTGATTCGATGTAATGAATGACCAGGTTCAAATAAATAAAATATATAAAATAAAATAAAACTTTAAAAGTAGGGATAAAATAAATATGGCAACTGCAGAATAATAGCCAATATTCCTTTATTAGTACATTAAAAAAGTGATTAAAAATAGCCAAAACGCGTTTCGCCACACAGGGCTTTATCAACTGGCAATTTAAAAACACAGACCTGGTAAAGAACAGTATATATAGGCAGTAAATCAGTTAACAATTTAAAATTTGGCGCCAAAATGACGTCATCTTTCTGAGACATATGAGTTATACAACACAGTGTTAAACAGAATAAAAATATTATTACAATAATATATATCTTTTATAAAATATAAAAAGTCTTTTAAATTTGTTAAAATAAAACTTATTTAGACAATAAAACTTAATAATTAAACGGAAAGTTCTTACTTCCGGGTTCGGGCGATCACGTGAGGCGCTGCAACCGATGCCGCGCTTGCGTCACGTGCTTCGCCACAATGAAGCTTGGGAAATGTAAGCTGCAGGGAGCCCCCGTGTGCGTGATACGGCTAACCGGGCGGCAAACCGAAGCTGGGCGGGGACTTCCCCAATGGGGGATGTTCTAGGACATCCCAGCTTGAAAGGAGATCGTCGGTTGCGCACAAAACTTATGCGCAACCCGCGATGAGGGACAGTAAAAGTGATCTAATAGCCTAACATATAAAGAGAAAGGGGATTATCTGGACGGGCTGAAACATTGTATATGCAATAGAGATGAAAGATGAATTCTCATACCTTATAGTAGTCAGAATGGATGCATATTCATCTGTGATGATATGTGGATGTCTTAATGGAAAAAGAGGAGACATGTGAAAAATACAGTAATAAAGAAAAGGAGGGGGGAAGGAGGGAGGGGGAAAAAAATAAATAAAAATGAAAATAAAAAGGATGAAGAAATGAAAAATTTGAAATCAATTAAAATAAAAATAAAAATGAAATTAAAAATGAAATAAAAATAAAAAATAAGTGAAAAAAATTGATGAAAATGTGAAATTTATGGATGAAAAATGGAATTAAAAATAAAATAAAATAAAATAGAAATAAAAAATAAGTGAAAAAAATGGATGAAAATGTGAAATTCATGTGGCGAATCATAGGTAGATAAAAGAAAATGTATGAATAATAAAAATATAAAAATATAAATAAAATAAAATGTAAGGCATAAAATGTAGGAAAAAAAATGCAATATAAGAATATAAAAAAGTGAAATATGAAATACACATAAGGGCTTGCTGAGGGTAGGGAGCCAGTATGAAAAATGGTTATTATAAAAAGTGAAAAAAGTCTTATGAACTATAGCTTAAGGACCAACTCTGACATAGCCTAAACATACGCACCTGACAAGGGGACACTGACGATAAGCCTCCCAACCTAGCGGTCTCTATAGTAGCCCAAGGGCTAAATGATACGCAACAGACACACGACGGAACATCACCGAACCCGACTCCATCTATCACCACTCGAGACAGACCAAGATACTAATATAAAAACCCCTACCCTCAAGCAAGACCCGCACACAACAGAACACAAAATACTATGTTTGCCACGATTGTACTGTAATGTCTGTTTGTTTTTGCTTTTATGAATATACCGACCCACTCTTGCTTGTGAGTAGGGTATAAATAAAGAATTAAAAAAAAAAGTCTGATGAAAAATTAAAAAGATCAAATTCGAGATTGAGACCATCAAGGGTTTTAAGCTGGAACACCCACTCCAATTCCCTCTTTCTCAGGATTTTTCTCATATCTCCACCTCTCCAGGGGGTGCTGCATTGTTCTATCCCCATACATTTAAGTAGCCTAGGGTCTTTATTGTGTTTGATTAAATGTTTTGATACAGAGTGGTTTTCATACCCCTCAGCAATATTCTGACAATGTTCCGCTAATCTTATTTTTAAACATCTTTTAGTCATACCTACATATTGTAGGCCACAAGGGCACTCCAACATGTAAATAATATTTTTTGAGTTACACCCAATAAGATCTTGAATTGACTATGACTTGCCAGTATTGGTCGAGAAGAATTGGGTGATCTTAGATTTGTTTGATGGATCTGTGGTTCTGCACACGATACACTTATTACATTTGAAAAAACCTTTTGGCTTAGATATAAAACTTGTGGTGTTTTTTATGTTTTTTCTAGTGTAATTTCTCGTGAGGATGCTTTTAAAGCTAGGAGCTCCTCTAAATATAATATTGGGTCTATCTGGGATTTGGTCTTTCAAAAGATCATCTTGCTTGAGAACGTGCCAATGCTTATTTATTAATTTTTTTTATAGTTTTGTTTTTATTATTAAAGTCCAAAATAATAGGTAGTGTGGGGAGGTATTTTTTATTTGCATTTCCTTTATATTCTAATAGAGCTTTCCTCTCTTTATTTTTTACTATATCTAAAGTGACGTCTAATTTTGTTGCAGAATAATTATTTTCAATGAATTTATTTTTAAGTGAGGTAGATTGGGTTATAAAATCACCAGTTTGGGAACAGTTGCGGTGGAGGCGAATAAAATTGGCTCTTTGGGATGCCCTCTAACCACGGTCTGTAGTGACAGCTGGTTTGACCAATAATTGTATTTGTGCACACTTTTTAAAAAAATTTTTGGTCTGGATGGACCCATTTTGAATAAAAATATTGAGATCTGAAAAAATAATTGATGTCTTGCTAAATTCTGAAGTCAAAATAATACCTTTATTGTTGTTATTATTAAGATCATTTAAAAACTGTTTACGGCTTGATTCAGAACCCTGCCAGATAAAAAAAAAACAGATCATCTATATAGAGGAAGTAGGAAACCAGGTTCGCCCGCCAACCATGATCCCCCCAAATGGCCGAAGATTCCCACTTGGCCATAAAGAGGTTAGCATAGCTGGGGGAAAACCTAGTTCCCATAGCTGTCTCCTTTCTTTGAATAAAAAAAAAGAATCTAAAAACCAGAAGTAATTATTGGTTAAAATTATCTTAATCCCCTATATAATAAAATTAATTTGACACTCAGAAATTATATTCTCTTCCTTTAAAATGTTTCACACCCCAAATCGTGGGGTATGATAGTATAAAGATATTGCACGTCGCATGTAACCAAGAGTCTTGACACCAAATAAAATCATTTAAAATTCTTAACAGGGACATGGAATCTTTTAGTTAGGACCTCATTTGTTTTACTGAAGGTTGTAATAAAATGTCCACATACTCTGAAAGATTTGCTAAAACTGAGTCAATGCCAGATACTATAGGCCTGCCTGGGGGAATCTTGTTGTTTTTGTGCAATTTCGGTAGAAAATATAGGACTGGAATTTTAGGATAAGGGGTATTCAAATAATCAAATTCTTGTTTATTCAGGATCCCAGAGTCTAAACCTTTTGTGAGAAATTCAAACAGAATTTTTTTTATCTTTAAGGTAGGATCATGGGATTATTTCTCATACACTTCTGGGTCTTCAAGTTGACGATTTGCCTCCTTAATGTACATATCTTTCGGGTGAATAACTAGACCACCGCATTTATCGGCAGGTTTTATTATGATATCCTCATCTTTTTGTAGTTATTTTAGAGCTTTCCACTCATTTTGTGAAAGGTTTTGATGGTCATATTTGTTGTGTTTTATGTTTTCAAAATCTTTGAGGACAAGTTTTTCGAAGACCTCAATAGGGCCTGATTTAAAATTGGAGGGATAAAATTTGGAAGAGGTTTTTAAATGCGTGTGTGTAATGAAGGTGTTGAGAGTATTATCTAGATTGGGATGTAGCTT
Organism: Pelobates fuscus; assembly: GCF_036172605.1. NCBI lineage: Eukaryota > Metazoa > Chordata > Amphibia > Anura > Pelobatidae > Pelobates > Pelobates fuscus. Next base: position 350,709,279 of record NC_086317.1, on the reverse strand, counting down.
TTCTGACTCAGAATCTGTAAGGATTGTTTTATTGTGGGTATAGAACCTTTTAATGGTAGCCTTCCTAACAAACTTATTAATATCTAAAAATGCTTGAAAAGGTTTAAAAGGGTTGGTAGGAGCAAATTTGAGTCCTTTACCTAAAACCGAGACTTGGGCAGAGGTTAAAACTTTTTGTGACAGATTAAAAATACCCAATTCCTTTCCATCCTTGTTAGTTGTTATCTCTCTAATCTTTCCCTTTTGTAGTCTTCTACCACTTCTCCTTCCTCTATACTCAGACTTCTTTTTCTTATTCTGGGTAGGTATGGAGTTTGTATATAAGAGGAGTTTTGTGTGCAGATGTCTAAAAAATTATCCTTGTTTTCAATTTCTGAGTCAATAGATAGTAATTGATACCGGTTTCCATGAGTATAATTAGTTAGAGACTTGGGGGGGTCTGGATGTCTTTGTCTAAAATGATGTCTTTGTGGTTTGGGAGTGATGTTTCTGGATGTTCGGGTTTTAAGTGCAGGTAAATTGTAAGTGGGTTTTGAAGTGACATTATAGTGGGAAAAGTTTTGATAGTGAGGAGATGGTATGTGATGTTTTCTTATTGAGTCTGCAGGTTTTCTGTAGTTGTGGGGTTGTCTATTTTAGACTTAGAATAATTATTTAAACTTGGAGTATTAATCAAAAATAGATCAGTTCTAGAATATGATCCATGTACCTTTGAAAAATAGGAAAAATACCTCATCCCTGGATTATAAACCCTCCAGATATCAAATAAATCATATTCTCCGAGCAGATCTTGAAATGCTTTACATTATTACTTCTATCTATTAAAGCATCTGGGAATATATTCATATCACCAGCTGTAAGTAACACTCCTTTTTTATTTTTTTAGAGAATACATTGGGGACGTAGATATTTACTAAAGTATGAATTTTATCTTAAATCTTAAAGATAAGAATTAAATATCTTCCAGACTGATCTTTTTGTTCAAGAATCAGTTCATACTTAATCTTGGAAGATTGGAAGAAACTTGACCTAGAGAAACAGTTTAAGGAAATTTTAGATAAACCTAGAGAGAGGAATTATTAGTGTATAAAACAAAGACAAGTAAAGTGCCTAAAGGACAAATCAATTTTATATGTAACTCTAACTCTCAAAGTGGTCTTTTTAAAAAGATTCTAAACAAACATTGGCATATCCTACAACTAAATGAATATTTAAACCATTTTATTGGAAGAAAAGGCCCAAAATTGTATATAGAGGGGCAAAACATTTTAAACAGATCTTAACGAAAAGTTTTATTTTAAAGGAAAAGGAAGATAGGGATCTGTTTGGTTCCAAATTGAAAGGTTTCTATAATTGTGGACAATGCCAGGCTTGTAAACATAGAAACATAGAATGTGACGGCAGATAAGAACCATTCGGCCCATGTAGTCTGCCCGATTTTTGCTTTTAACCACAATTAAAAGCAAAAAAAAATAGTAATTTTGTATCAAACGTCACTAATAAAAAGTACAATATCGACTCTTTTATTACCTGTAATAACAATGTAATTGATCTCCTGACATGTGATTGTAGCCTACAATATGTGGGTAGAACTACAAGACTTTTAAAAAAACAGAATATCAGAACACATTAGACATATTCAAAATCTGCCCATTTTGCAAAATGCCACAACGGCGACCAAAAATGTCTCAAGTTTATTGGCATTCAAAGAGTAAAAAAAAATGGACAGGAGGTGATTTTATTAAAAGTTTCAATAAAACTGAGAGGTCGTGGATTTTTGAATGAAATACCCTATCCGCAGCAGGGATGAAGATAGATTTCAAAATTTTAAATTTTATTTAACTTATTTCTTCTAAATATATTTTATTGTTTACACTTAATAAAATCATTATCTTATATTTTCCTTTTTATCTGTGGATATATAGGTATATGAATATACATAGAGAGATTTTTGGAATCCATTTGTATATATATATATATATATATATATATATATATATAGTGATGTCCCGAACGGTTCGCTGTCGAATAGTTCCTGGCGAACATAGCGTGTTCGCGTTCGCCACAGACGGCGAACATATGCAATGTTTTTTTAACAGTGAGCAGCCTGTGGCTGCTCACTGTTAAAAAAAAAAAGAGTACCCCCTCCCTGAGTGGGTGGGGGCCCTAAATACCAATAGGGGGGGGACTTATTGTCCTCCCCCCGGCCCCCACCCCTGAGCGATAAGTGGGGGCCCTAAATACCAATAGGGGGGACCTATTGTTCTCTCCCCTGGCCCCCACCCCTGAGCGGTGGGTGGGGGCCCTAAAATTAACAATAGGGGGGGACCTATTGTCCCCTCCCCGGCCCCCACCCCTGAGCAGTGGGTGGGGGCCCTAAAAATAACAATAGGGGGGACCTACTGTCCCCCCTGGCCCCCACCCCTGAGAGGTGGGTGGGGGCCCTAAAAATAACAATAAGGGGGGGACCTACTGTCCCCCCTGGCCCCCACCCCTGAGCGGTGGGTGGGGGCCCTAACAATAACAATAAGGGGGGACCTACTGTCCCCCCCGGCCCCCACCCCTGAGCGGTGGGTGGGGGCCCTAAATACAAAGGGGGGGACCCTAGTCACCCCTCCCCCCCCAAAAAAAATATCTCCCTACCTACCCCCCTCACCCTAAAAATAATGAGGGGGGCCCTTTAACTAAAAACCTGTAAAAAAATTAGATAAAAACAACTTACCATTCGATGTTTTCTTTCTTCTACAATCTTCTTTTTTTCAGCCCAAAAAAGGCCAAATAAAAAACCATAATAAGCGACGCAATAAAAAAAACCCCAAAAAAAGAGCGCACAAAAAAAAATCCATGTTCACCAATAGAGGGCTCCACGCAGACTGAGCTCTGCAGGGCGGGGGAAGGCTTATAAAGAGTGTTCTTTGTCATTTTACACAGCGTGGGAAAATTCCAAAGAACTTTCCCACGCTGTGTAAAATGACACAGAGCAGTGTGATTGGATGGCTTGAAATCCATCCAATCACAGTGCTCTGTGTCATTTTACACAGCGTGGGAAAGTTCAATTTTCCCACGCTGTGTAAAATGACACAGAGCACTGTGATTGGATGGATTTCAAGCCATCCAATCACAGTGCTCTGTGTCATTTTCCACAGCGTGGGAAAGTTCAATTTTCCCACGCTGTGTAAAATGACACAGAGCACTGTGATTGGATGGATTTCAAGCCATCCAATCACAGTGCTCTGTGTCATTTTACACAGCGTGGGAAAGTTCTTTGGAATTTTCCCACGCTGTGTAAAATGACAAAGAGCACTCTGATTGGTTTAAACCAGCCAATCAGAGTGTTCTTAGCCTAATTGCAGGGTGTGGCAAGGCTTTATAAGCCTTCCCCCACCCTGCAGATCTCAGTCTGCGCGGAGCCCTCCATGGGTGAACATGGATTTTTTTTTTGTGCGCTCGTTTTTTTTTTTTTTATTGCGTCAGTTATTATGGTTTTTTATTTGCCCTTTTTTGGGGCTGAAAAAAGAAGATTTTAGAAGAAAGAAAACATTGAATGGTAAGTTGTTTTTATCTAATTTTTTTTTTACAGGTTTTTAGTTAAAGGTCCCCCCCTCATTATTTTGAGGGTGAGGGGGGTAGGTAGGGAGATAAAAAATTTTGTCGGGGGAGGGGTGACTAGGGTCCCTCCCTTTGTATTTAGGGCCCCCACCCACCGCTCAGGGGTGGGGGCCGGGGGGGACAATAGGTCCCACCCTTATTGTTAATTTTAGGGCCCCCAACCACCGCTCAGGGGTGGGGGCCAGGGGGGGACAATAGGTCCCCCCCTTATTGTTATTTTTAGGGCCCCCACCCACCGCTCAGGGGTGGAGGCCGGGGGGGACAATAGGTCCCCCCCTTATTGTTAATTTCAGGGCCCCCACCCACTCTGGGGGCCCTAATTTTATGTTCGTGACATCACTATATATATATATATATATATATATATATATACAAGGATATGCATTTTTCCTCAGTTATTACAAAAAAAATCTAATTGTATTTTGTAATCATTGTTTACATTGATTGATGTCTATTCTGTTTTTTATTTCCCTTTATGTGCTGATGTGCCCTTACCTATTACTGTGACTTGACCATATCCTAAATGGCCACCGGAGTACTTCCGGCGGCAACCTGTATATATGGGAATTTTCTACAAACACTCCCCGGGTAAATATGGCCAAAAAGAGGACTTCCAGGTTACAAGGATTTATTTCCGGGAGTTCCAAGATGGCAACTAGAGGGACTACTGTCTAATTGGACAGAACCGGAAATGAACGCATTATACCGCCGGAAATGACGTGACACACCCTGAGGGGCGGTTCACGCCATCATTTTTAATGCCAAAATTTGGACATAAAAGTCCAAAACGCGTTGTGCTGAACTTATTAAGAGAGAGAACCTGGATGCAACACACTGTTTTTATATTTAAGGATTTTTATACTTTGTTAAATACATTTACATAGTTACATAGTTACATAGTTAGATAGCTGAAAAGAGACTTGCGTCCATCAAGTTCAGCCTTCCTCACACCTGTTTTTTGCTGTTGATCCAAAAGAAAGAAAAAAAAACCAAAAAAAAAAAACCCCAGTTTGAAGCACAATTTTGCAACAAGCTAGGACAAAAAATTCCTTCTTGACCCCAGAATGGCAGTCAGATTTATCCTTGAATCAAGCAGTTATTACCCTACATTGAAAGATTATATCCTTGAATATTCTGTCTTTGCAAGTATGCATCTAGTAGCTGTTTGAACATCTGTATGGACTCTGATAAAACCACTTCTTCAGGCAGAGAATTCCACATCCTGATTGTTCTTACAGTAAAAAAACCTTTCCTTTGCCTTAGACGAAATCTTCTTTCTTCCAGTCTAAACGCATGGCCTCGTGTCCTATGTAAAGTCCGGTTTGTGAATAGATTTCCACACAATGGTTTGTATTGGCCCCGAATATATTTGTATAATGTTATCATATCCCCTCTCAGGCGACGTTTTTCTAAACTAAATAGGTTTAAATTTGTTAACCTTTCTTCATAGCTGATATGTTCCATTCCTTTTATTAATTTTGTAGCCCGCCTCTGCACTTTTTCTAGTGCCATGATATCCTTCTTTAGAACAGGTGCCCAAAATTGCACAGCATATTCAATATGTGGTCTTACCAGTGATTTATAGAGAGGCAAAATGATATTCTCGTCCCGAGAATGAATGCCCTTTTTCATGCATGACAATACCTTACTGGCCTTGGCCACTGCTGATTGACATTGCACATTGTTGCATAGTTTGTTGTCTATAACAATTCCCAAGTCCTTTTCGTGTGTTGTTATCCCTAATTCGCTTCCATTAAGGGTATACGTTGCTTGTGTATTCTTTACGCCGAAGTGCATAACTTTGCATTTTTCAACATTAAATTTCATCTGCCATTTGAGTGCTCAGTCCTCCAGTCTATCTAAATCCTTCTGCAGCAAAGTAATATCTTGCTCACATTGTATTATTTTACAAAGTTTTGTGTCATCTGCAAACACTGAAACATGACTTTCAATGCTGTCTTCAAGATCATTTATAAAAATTTTAAATAGAAGGGGTCCCAGAACAGACCCCTGAGGGACACCACTTGCCACCTCTGTCCAGCTTGAAAATTTACCATTAACGACAACTCTTTGTATTCTGTTTTTAAGCCAATGTTCTACCCAAGAACAAGCATTTTCATCGAGACCGATTTCCTTGAGTTTGAACACTAATCTTTTGTGTGGAACTGTATCAAATGCCTTGGCAAAATCCAAATAGATCACATCCACTGCAACACCCTGATCTATACTTCTACTTACTTCTTCGTAGAACGCAATCAAGTTAGTTTGACATGACCTGTGCTTCATAAAACCGTGCTGATTTTTGCTGATAACCATATTCTTCTCAAGGAATTCTTGAATATTATCCCTTAATAACATTTCAAATATTTTACCAGCCACAGAAGTTAAGCTCACAGGTCTATAATTTCCAGGCAAGGATTTTGAACCCTTTTTGAATATAGGAACCACATCTGCCTTCCTCCAATCCTCCGGAACACTTCCTGAAAGAAAAGAATCTTGAAAGATTAAAAACAGAGGTTCACTTATTTCTACACTTAGTTCCTTAAGTACACGTGGATGGATACCGTCAGGCCCTGGAGCTTTGTTTATATTAACTTTCTTTAGTTGCTGCAGCACATTGTCTTGAGTTAACCAATTACAATTATTCTGCAAGTTTTTAGTAACAATCATTTGCACATCTATTGCCATGGGTTCTTCTTTAATATATACGGAGGAGAAATAGTTATTTAGAATTCCTGCCTTTTCTTGGTCTTCATTAACTAACACCCCCGTTTCAGTTTTAAGTGTACCTATACTTTCATTTTTGGGTTTTTTGGAATTTATGTACTTAAAAAATGCTTTGGGGTTGGTTTTGCTCTCTTTAGCTATCATTTTTTCATTTTGAAGTATAGCAAGTTTAATTGCCTTTTTGCACGCATTATTTGCTTTCTTATATCTTTTATAAGATGCATCTGATTTGTCTGATTTAAATGCTTTAAATGCCCTTTTCTTATTTTTAATCTCTTGTTTTACTTCTCTACTAAGCCACATTGGTTTTAATTTGTTTCTTTTATACTTATTTCCCAATGGTACATACTGAGAAATGTACCTTTCTAATATTTGTTGGAAGATGATCCATTTATCCTCAGTGTTCTTTTCACTAAAGAGTTTATGCCAGTCAATATATTGTAAAGCTTCCCTTATCTTATTGAAATTGGCCTTTTTAAAATTATATGTTTTAGTATACCCCATGTGCTTTTGTTTTTTTGAGTTTATTTCAAAGGACACTATATTGTGATCACTATTTCCCATGTGCTCACCTACTTGAATGTTGGTCAAAAGATCAACGTTGTTTGTTAAAACCAGGTCCAGACAAGCGTCCATTCTAGTTGGTGCTTGTACAAGTTGTGACATGAAGTTGTCATTTAACAAGTTTAAAAACCTAATTCCCTTTGCTGAGCTACAAGTCCCTATGTCCCAATTTATGTCTGGGTAATTAAAATCTCCAATAATTAAAGTGTTACCAAGATTTGCAGCTTTCTCAATTTGCTCAAACAGCTGTTGTTCCTCGTCAATATTAACATTAGGTGGTTTATAACATATCCCAACCAATAGTTGGTTTCCCTTCTTTTCCCCCAAGCAGATATTTACCCATAAAGCTTCCACATTTTCCTCATCGCATTCAATTTGCTTAAGATTTGGCTTTAAATCATGGTTGACATACAAACATACCCTTCTTGTTTTTCCTATCCTTCCTAAATAATGTGTACCCATTTAAGTTAACTGCCCAGTCATGTGTCTCATCCCACCATGTTTCAGTTATGCCTATTATATCATATTGTTTAGTGTATGCTAATGCCTCTAGTTCCCCCATTTTGTTATTTAGGCTCCTTGCATTAGTAAGCATACATTTAATATCATGCGTCTCTTGTTTATTTTGTGAATTACCAACATTACATAGCTTCTCTGTTCTGAGCTTGCCCCTCCCCCCGTCTCCACCCTCCTTATACTGTTCTAAAGCCCATCTCCTTTCTGTCCTATCTCCATTTTGTAGATTTCTATGACCCTCCCCCCCCTACTACTAGTTTAAAATCTCCTCCAACCTTCTAGCCATCCTATCCCCCAGCACTGCAGACCCCCTTCCGTTTAGGTGCAATCCATCACTACTGTATAGGTTGTACCCAATCGCAAAGTCGGCCCAGTGCTCTTAAAACCCCAAACCCTCCTTCCTGCACCAAGACTTCAGCCACGCATTAACCTCTCTAATCTCCCGCTGCCTTTCCACTGTAGCACGTGGCACAGGTAATATCTCAGAGAATACCACCTTGGAGGTCCTTTTCTTGAGTTTGCTACCTAATTCCCTGAAATCATTCTTTAGGACCTTCCATCTTCCTCTTACTTTGTCATTGGTACCAACATGGACCATGACCGCTGGGTCATCCCCAGCCCCTCCCAATAATCCATCCAAACAATAATCCAAACATTTAAATGTTTCTCCCTAATTGCTGCTATTTATCTCCATTATATGAACACATATTGGGGAGAAATTCATCTATTTGAAATTCCAGGATTCCTATATCCTACATCTGCATACCTGAACCAGTTCTGTATAGGCTCATGAAAATGTGAGTAGGACTAAGTGCCTAAATTATGTGTATTGTATGATTTGGGTTTTATGAGGACTGTACTTGATGGTGGTTATAGCTGCACTGTATGTTTATTATATTTTATCTTATCGTTAATCCCCCTCCTACTAGCATTTCTCTAACTATGTAACTTGTTCTTTTTTCCCCTTTTTGCTTTTTACCCCTTCCTTCATCAAGTATCTTCCCCTCTTCAGAAAAGAAAGAGGAAAAAAAAAGTTATATACAGTATATACTCGCTATCAGTATCCATCTTAGCTCTCTTTGGATATTAGGTTATTCTATCAAACCTTTAAATCTTATCCTCATCTCGTGACATAGTCCAAATTTCTCATCTTTCTTCAAAATGAATATTTGTGACATATGTGCATTGTTCAACATTAGAGAGTCCTTACAAAACCAACTTTAGTGACTTTGTGATATAAATACTCATGAATCACAATTCATTTTGAGTCCAAATTGATTTTGTGATAAAAAAAAAAGCCTTTCTTAATTCTCTTAAAATATTAAAATATTTAAGTCTAGCATTCATATCTTTTTTAGTGGCTTTCCAGAAAGTGAATCTTCCTCCCTCTCGTGATGATTTATAGTGAAATATATTTATATAGTGCTTTGATCCATATTAGAGAATCTTTATCAAAAGTTAAAATCTAACGATCACTTCCTTTCTTTGTCTTATAACATTTTCGAAAATATGTTTTATTCCTTCTCCTATGTCATTATATTGTGCGTATTCAACATTAAAAAAATCCTTACAATACATTCTATTGTGACTATCTGAGTTGGTATAATTTCTATTTGGATATTAGGTTGTTATATCAAACCTTTATATCTTATCCTCATCTCGTGACTTAACCCAAATATCTCATCTTTCTTCTACTAATGAATATTTGTTACAACTTTATATTATGCATTACTCAATATTAGAGAATCCTTACAAAACCAGCTATAGTGACTTTGTGATATAAATACTCATGAATCACAATTGATTTTGAGTCCAAATTCCTTTTGTGATGCCAAAAAAAAAGAGGGAGTCTGTCTACAAATGTATTTTATACCCAACTTTAACAGATCTTCTTGGGTATCAGTGATGTAAATGTTCTTTCCATCCTTATATATTATAATTTTCATTGGGAATCCCCATTTATAGGGAATTGCCAAGTTCCTTAGCCATAGAGTGATGTCTAAAAAAATATTGAAGTCTCGTAGCTGCCGAAAGTTCTGGGTATACTTGCAGTTCTGCAAATTTCTGTTCCTTTATCAGATTCTTCCTAATTTTCTGTAAAAGAAAATCTTTGAATTTACAATTTACTTTGATGTGGGGAGATTTTCGTATTCTATGGCATCTTTCAAATGGGAATTTACCTGTATTTAATGGATCTAGAAATAGGGCTAAAAATTATTTTAGGAATGTATCAATTTGTTCTTCCTCAATGTCTTCAGTTTAATCGTTTCTCTGCGTTCTGTCTTCCATATCCATTAATTTATCTTCAATTTGTTCTTTGAGTCTCTAAGTAGAGTATATTGTATTTGAAGAGATTGAATTTCTGAGTTCAACTGTGTTATGGTTGTTTCTTGATGTTCTATTTTTTACATCATCATTGTCATATCTTTTTTAAGATCCATTATGCTTTCATTTAAGTCCTGCATTATTCTGCTGTATAATTTTTCTAAGGACATTTCCAAGCTTTCTTGTGTTATAGCTGTTAAAGCTCCCACCGCGGACGCATCAGATGTTTGGTCTACAAGAGATGTATGTAACGGTCTTTGCATTCCTGAGGTAAGGATTTCCTTTGAAATTTAGACATATCACTATTACTTTTTGGAGAGTAAAATACGTTGAGAGTTTTATTTTTTTCCATTTTTTATCTCCATTAGTTCCTTTGTCTTTATTTGGTGCCATAAAGAATCCTTCCACTCTCTCCTTTTTAATCTTTCCCCAGGCTTTATTGGTATGCTTTCGCTTTCAACCCAAAACAAGTTTTATCTTCAATTGTTTTATCTTCTATTGTTTGTTTATCTCTAATGTGTTTATTTCGCTTTACATATTGGGACACTTCCCTTTAGATATATGAAGGAGGGGGCCAAATTATAAGCCACCTTTTTGAGATATTTGATGAAATAAAATTCAATTTCTCTTTCCTTCAGCTCTCATTCCCTTCCCTCTTCTTTCTTCTTAGTCTCTCTTTTTTATTTCTCTTTATATCTATTTGGGTTTATCTTATATCTCCACAAGGAGACTCATAGGGAATACAAAAGAGATTACTATATCCCCTTTGATTCACTGCTAAATTCACTGCCCAAACTCCCATATATCTCATCAATAACAAACAATTATTTATAATTCGGAGATTGTACTTATCATTTTCGTTGTTTTTTAACTGGTATCTTATTCAAGGCAGAATTATTTAGTGGCATGATGGTCGCTGACTACGTTTTCAGACCGAATTTATCTTTGGATACGGTTTCCCTGAATGCCCTTCTCCTTACTCCATGCTTTTTAAACTTTGCTGGACTTCATGTCAGGCAGCTGTCTGACCGTGCTATTTTTCACAACTGCTGCTCAATCTTTAGCATTAGTCGTTAGGCAGGTAACTTTTCTTCCTGGCTTCTCTAAGTTCCTTCCCTGTGTCAGCAACTCCGGGCGTGCAACATCACACTTGCTTACATCATTACCCCGTATGATGATGACCAATATATTATGTCTATATATAATACATATATATATATATATATTTATATATATTATATATATTGTCATACGAAGTGTATTTTTTCTTAATATGTACATATATTAATATAAAATACACTTAGAGTAAATTATACACACACATATATATATATTTATATATATATATTTATAATAATTTTTTGTAAAAACAATAATATTAATTCTTATACTACAATTTTTTATAACATATTGACCCCTGTTTCATCTCTGACCTCTCCTCTATCACTCCGATATTTATGTTATTCATTACATCTTTCATATATATTTTACCTACTTTTTACACTAATATTTTAGAATAATGTATGTTTCCCCCTTTTTTTATTATATGTAAACCAATGCCTTGCTACATATTCGCATATATCCTTTAAAGTGTTTTTTGTAAATTCATATATTTATTCTTGGATATATGTTTTTTATTGTATCCTTTTTTTATTTATCCCCTTTTTTATATAAATTTCTTTATATCATCATTTAATAGAAAAATGATTTGTGCATATACAAATATATCAATATGCAATGTTTAGCACTGATTTAGCTTTTATGTTTTCTTCCCATACTGTGCCCTCCACCAATATGGCCGAAATAACTGCCGGCTGAGTCTAAGTACATCTATGAAGACTCAGTGACGTCATCTTATATGGACGCCGAGAATATGCGCCCCTTAATAAATTACTAAAAAAGGGTACTGGTGAAGTATATCTACAAGAGACTCAATATTGGCGAAATATCACTGTTCTTGAGATTATACCGCTAAGCGGTATTTGCTAAATGGAACGCATGCGGTCCCAAAATGGCGCTGATGCGTTCCAAGCTGGAATACACAGCATTACCACATGTGGTCACGCCGCGTCACTTCCGGTGCGACGCGTGCGTTCCACGAGTGGTAACAGGATATTGGACACAACAGGAAGTTATTGTTTATGAGTATGTTACCTATATAAAGGACATTTGTAAAGACTTTCCCACACTTCTGAAGAAGCCTGACGGGCGAAACGCGTTAAGTGGGACTTTTTTATAGCCACCTTGTTTTATATATTTGTCATTAAATAGTATATTTTAAAGCTATATACATCTATTTATTTTGGACCTACTATTTCACTTCCTATTATATCTTCCGGTGGGGATTATACCACCCAAACTGAGTATACTAGAGCAAGTTTCTGCTCTAGTAAATGTGAGTACCATATTCTTCATTTTATTTCTCCTTATTTTTACCAGAATACACTGCACTATTGGAGTTTATTTTTATATTTTTTATATTGCCATTTTACTGGAATATTGGAGTCATCCGCTTCGACATAGATCCTTAGACGGGGATTGTTCCGTCCAAGTGAATTACGGTAGAGCTCCTGGTTAGCTCTATCAAATGTGAGTGTATATTGCTCTAATTCACTCCATCACTTTACTCAATTATCAAACCATATTGCACTATTATGTTTCCTCTCTGTTTTTATCTTTGATCTTTACCGCCCTATCTCGCTACTGCCATTTGCCTCCAAGATCCTCGAGAGAGTTGTGTACACCAGATTGACTGACTTTCTCAAATCCAACTCTCTGCTTGACCCTCTTCAGTCTGGATTCCGCACTGGTCATTCTGTCGAAACGGCTGTGACCAAAGTATCCAATGATTTAATTGCTGCTAAATCTCGAGGCTATTACTCTATCCTAATTCTCCTTGATCTTTATGCTACCTTTGACACTGTTGATCATCAACAGCTTCTTCGCATTCTCCGTAATTTTGATATTAATATATATATATTTCAAAATACACGTAGAATGAAATTATATATATATAAACAACGAAAAGGTGTGGCAATGTTTGGCGCTTAGTAAAAGATTTTTTGGTAACAGTAGTTTAGCTGCTGTAAACACTCTGTGGGTATTCCCAATATCCCACCATAGAAAAACACCAAAGTAAACGAATAACTTGGGGTCTGGTTAGTGTTTCCACTCACCAGTTCTCAAATTAGAGTGCAGCGCTTATACAGTCCTAATGTATAGTATAAATAACTCACCCAAATCTTAATGACTTGTGGGGGTGTACATGAAAAATAAAAGAGAGATATACAGAATAATAGTGCAATATTGTATATACACAGTATTTTGTATTTAGTGTGAGTACAAATGTACTCACATTTTTTAGAGCCTTTCTAGTTTTTATTCTCTAAACTTACAGGCTTCCGTGTCTTTAGGGTAGACAGCTTAACCCCTTTTTTTTCTCTTGGTTCTTTTTCCTATATGTCTTGCCACCATATGGGTATAAGAAGAGTGAGAGAGACGGGATTATAGGTGTAGTATTTTAGAGGAAATTTCCTTTGGATAAATGTATAGTAAAAGCAAATGTGCTCACCTTTTTCAGAGCCTATTTGTCCTCGGCTTTAAGTTTGCAGGCTTAGTGTCAATTTGGGGTGACACCTCCCCTTACCGGACAAAGTGCAGGATGCAGTTATAAATGTAAAAAATGTATTGTTAGCTGTAATTAAAAAAGTATATAAAATAACACAATACTAGAAAATAAAAAATGATCAATAGAAAATAAAGTGCAATAGTAAGTCTGTTCTCCTCTGCCAAGACGCGTTTCGCTTTGATCAGCTTCCTCAGTTGGCCGTGGATTTCATTCTGTCTGTTCCGGTTTTTGTACGTTCAAAAAGCCCGCCTATTTTTCAATTAGCCAATCGGTTCTCTTTCTTTCCGACGTTGTAGTGACGTAACGTCACTTCCTGTTCCGGTATCTCGGTGGACTCCAGGTCCCATGGTGCTCTGCGACTCCTCCGTGACTTCCGGGTTAGTCCGTTTATCGGAGAAAAATGTATTTTCCGCAAATCAAAGTCTTTATGTATGATTTCACCTCCAAATAAAGTTGCACATCAAAAGAAAGTGTGTTTTTATGTATATATAAATAAATAAAAATAATACGAAATATACTTATGTCCATAATTACATAAATAATTTCATATATATACAAGTAGACATCAAATATATAAATATGTAAATATATTTAAATTCTACGTGCATATTTATGTCATATTTTTACATAATTAAGTAATTTTATTGATTGCAATTTGGGGGACAGGTCTGACAATCCAGGCCGAAAGTCCAGAGAATTTAATTTACTAGCACTATATTTAACCCTGTAACTTTCCAAGAAACCCTAAAACCTGCACATGGGGAGGTACTGTTTTACTCAGTAGACTTCGCTGAACACAAATATTAGTGTTTCAAAACAGTAAAATACATCACCTCGATGATATTGTCAGTGAAAGTGAAGCTGTTTTGCATTTTTCACACACAAATGGTACTTTCACGGATGTTATAATTGTTTTAATATGTTTTACTGTTTTGAAACACTACTATTTCTGTTCAGCAAAGTCTCCCGAGTGTAACAGTACCCCCCATGTACAGCTTTTATAGTGTTTTTGAAAGTTACAGGGTCAAATATAAGGCCGTTTGTTCACATAGACTTTTGCAAGATTGGTTATGTTGCCTTTGGGAGCGTATGGTAGCCCAGGAATGAGAATTACCCCCATGATGACATACCATTTGCAAACAAAAGACAAGGTATTGCAAATGGGGTATGTCCAGTCTATTTTAGTAGCCACTTAGTCACAAACACTGGCCAAAGTTAGCGTTCATAGTTGTTTTTTGCATTTTTAACACACCAACAAATATAAATGCTAACGTTGGCCAGTGTTTGTGACTAAGTGGCTACTAAAAAGAACTGGACATACCCCATTTCGTATACCCTGGGTTATCTACTTTTAAAAAATATATGATTTGATGGGGATATATTAAATTGCCCGGCTTCAAAAATGTCCCAAAAAGGACATGGGTGCATGATGACCAGCTGTGAAAATTCCAAGTTGCAAAACTGGAATGCTCACCCTCCAAATAAGGTATTTTAACCCCCACAGAACCCAACACACCTATACATGGTTGGTATCACTGTACTCAGGAGATGTTGCTGAACACATATTGGGGTGTTCTTTGGCAGTAACTCTTACAGTTCTCAGTACATGTATTCTTAAATTGCTATATGTGTACAAAAAAATCAACAATTATAATTTTTTTATTTTTTTAAATAGATTAGTGTTAAAATGGTTGCATGAAAAGTGTAAAAAAAACAAGTTTAATATCTTAGGTTGTCTTCTTTTAAAATATATACACATGTGAAGAGTTATTCAGGGATTCCTGACAGATATCAGTGTTACAATGTACTTTTCGTGAATTTAAAAAAATGTAAAAAAAAATGGTTTTGAAATAGCAAAGTGCTACTTGAACGTATAGCCCTATAACTTTCCAAAAAAAAGCTAATAACATGTTAACATTAGGGATTTCTAAACTCAGGACAACATTTTTAAACTATTTAGCACAGGTGTTTTTTGGCAGTTGTAGAAGCATAACGGATTTTGGGGGTCAAAGTTGAAAAAAGTGTGTTTTTTTCAAATGTTTCATCATATTTTATTATATTTTTTTATAGTAAATTATATGATATGATGAAAATAATGGTATCTGTAGAAAGATGACAAGTAAATCGGTATATAATATGTGTGGGTACAGTAAATAAGTAAAAGGAAAATTACAGCTAAACACAAACATCGCAGAAATGTAAAAAGAGCCCTGGTCCTTAATGGTAAGAAAATTGAAAAACGGTCTCGTCACTAAGGGGTTTAACTAAAGAGTGTGCCAACCCCAATCAAGGCAATGCTCATGCTGGTAAAATTAAATAGCTTAAATAGTCATCCAATTTATTGGAGGTTTTTATTTCTAGTAGCCAGCCCATTGTTTAGGGTTGACTTCTTGAATTCTGTTGGACATTAAATCTAATTTGGCATAAAAAGTAGTTATTGACTGTTATCAGCCGATAGAATTAAATCAAGGTAATTGGTTTAAATGTTGCACTACAGGGGGCAGGGCCTGACAGCCAAAATGGCCGGACGCACTTGCTCTTAGCTCAGTGGGCAGCGAGCATATTCTCTGGCCTATCCTTGATTACCTACGCCAGAAACGAGCAACCTGACACCGGGGGTTGACCGGCACCCAGCGAGACGCACAAAGATACCTGAATTCTAACGATCACCCAGCAGAAACTGGAGCCCGGCGGTGTGACCTGATCTGCAGCATGGCAAGCAGGGTAGCTAGGAAGGGGGCGGCCGCTCTCTCTCGGACACACTACGCAAACCCTCCGGCAAGGGCCCCTGCAATTCCCCCCCCCTTTGGACCGGTGGGGGTTATCCCGGTCCCCACCAGCCTCAGACTTATGGCTCAGCATGCTGACGGACCTCACAAAATGGCGCCCAAGTCAGAGCAGCAGCAACCAGTGTACACACAGTACGATCGCCAGGACACTAACCCTGTGGACCACTTTATGGCACAGCTTCACAGGCTCTTCCAGAGGTTCTGGAGATGCCTGGAAAACCGCAGCAGGCAAGAGCAGTCTCATTGTGAGGCAGTGGCAAAAGATGTCGGAAGAGGGGGAGGTCACCATGTGGTGAACCCCACGGAACAAGCTACACAGACTGCACCACAAGCCTTCCCAGGCTGAAGGCCATAAGGAGAAAGCCTCCACGGTACCAACCACATCGCCGGAAGCTTGACCGCCGCTGGCGGCGACATAACACCAGGCTTCCCATGGCATGTCTCATTAAGACACCGAGTCTGTGGACCGCAGGTACTGGCCTTCACACCGACCTGGGGCTGGATGGCGGCCTATACAAGTCCGCACCCCTCTACCCCCCAGCGGACTATCCCAGCCCACACAGCAGCTTTCCCCAACCAAGGTATCGGCTGATTGCGACTTCGCTGCCCTAAAGTCCCACTCACCACCGCTACTGGCTGAGAACCGCCTGGGAAATGACCACAAAGGTCCAAGAAGACGCCACACGAAAAACCCCTAACTGGCACACACGCTCCCCTGGACTTACTGTTTTACTATCTGTCTGAGGAGCATTGGTGGATAATTAAGCATGACACTGCTGGACTCTCCGACCCGTTGTCAGGATCCCGCGGGCGGCTGCAAGGGGAGGCTGCAGTCCGATCGCGGCACTCACCCTCCAGCCGTCCGCGGTCCCCTTCTCCACGTGGGTTCGGCGAGCGGCATCCCTCCAGCCTCGGATGCCGCCCGCGTCTTCCTCCACGCCCCCCAGCGGCAGCATGCATGACGCTGCACGCTGGAAGACTGTCCAAGATATGTCACCCCGGGGTCAGTCACCTGACCCGGCATTAAAGGCACAGTGCCTCAATCACAGTGGGAGGTTTAGATATCTCCCACGTGTGATTGTTAATTCTGATTGGAAATTATCCAATCAGAATTAACCTGATGGTTTAAATACTTACCTTTCCTGTTCCTCCCTGCCCTGTTGTGGTCTTTGCTTTATAGTATTGATTCTGAACGTGTGCTTTCTGGTTACGTACTCTCTGGCTTGTTTATCTGACTTTGTGACTTTCTCCTACCCTTTGACCTCGGCTTGTTTCTCGTTATTCTGTTTTCTGGTTCCCCTTACTCGGCTTGTCTCCTGACTATTCTGTGTGTGCTTAGCCCGGCCACTCTAAGGACCGGTAATGCACACTTTCTGTGTGTGTGTCTGTGTGTGTGTTAGCGTGTTGGGTTCCCCGAATCGTGACATTACAACAGGGCCATAATGGAACCTGCTGACATACCCCAGCTTTTAGTTAATCAGGAGGCTAGAATGGATGGCTTGGACCACCGTATGGATCAGTTTGCTCAAGCCTTACAGACCATACTGGCTCGTACTGCACACTTGCAGCCTGCCGTCCAGGAGGTGGCTGCTGCTGTGCCCGAACCCATTGCCACTCCAGTACCCGTTCCTGCTCATGTAGTCCATATGACACCGCCACAGCGCTATAGTGGTGACCCAGCTTTGTGTCGTGATTTCCTCAATCAAATTGACATCCATTTGGTAATGAATCCACGTTCCTATCCCACTGACAGAACTAAAATTGCCTTTTTGATAAACCACTTGTCAGGGAGAGCTTTATGGGCTAATCCCATGTGGGAGAATGCTTCCCCAATGTCCTTTGCAGACTTTTTGACCGCTTTCAAACGCACATTTGATCAACCCGGTAGGGTTGCTTCTGCTGGCAAAGCTCTGCTTAGGGTCCGACAGGTTAACAGATCTGTAGCGGATTACACTATCGAATTCCGCACTCTAGCAGCTGAGGTGGTTTGGAATAATGATGCCCTCGTTACAGCCTTTCAGGAGGGTTTGGCCGCTTACATCCTGGATGAAATAGCCTCCAGGGAATTGCCTGTCCTTCTGGATGATCTTATAGATTATATCATCCGTATTGATAATCGTATTAGAGAGAGACGTAGTCAGAGGCGTATGTATACACAGATGTTACCTGCTTTACCCAGTACTGCGTTACTGGCATTACCCCCTTCTAGCCAACCTCCCCCTGAAACCTTGCAATTGGGTGTTACTGGGTTAACTGAGGTAGAAAAATCATACCGAAGAAGGGAAGGGTTATGCCTTTACTGTGGGAAAAGGGGACATCTTCTAAGAACCTGCCCTGAATTGCGGGGAAAACTGCAGCACCCAAGGCCTATAGAGGGGTCGGCCTCGGGTGTTATGTCGTTTACCCGTCACGTCCCCATTACTAGACCGTTTATTACGGTTACCCTTTTTGTAGGTAATACTACCGTGATTACCAAAGCCTTGATAGATTCAGGGGCTGCTGACAATCTTATGGATGAGAGTTTTGCTAAAACCGCATCTTTGACTCTGATCCAAAAGGTCACTCCCTTGGCTGTGGAGGCCATAGACGGTAGACCACTGGAGAAACCTCTGGTGACCCATGAGACCAAAGAACTGGTTATGTCTGTGGGTGCCTTGCACAAGGAAAGATTGTCCTTTCAAATAATCAACTCCCCTACAGCCTCTGTCGTTTTGGGCTTCCCCTGGTTGGTTAAACACAATCCGATGATTGATTGGGGTTGTTTGGAGATTCTCTCCTGGGGGAAATCTTGTCAAAGGGAATGTATGACTCGTGTTTGTCCTGTTGGCTTGCTTAATGTACCCACAGCCAAACCACTTTCTGTTTATGTTCCTCCTGTGTATGCGGACCTAGCTAAGGTGTTTGAAAAAAGGGAGGCAGACAAACTACCCCCGCACCGTGAATATGATTGTGCCATAAACCTCTTACCTGGTACTATGCCGCCTAGGGGTAAGGTATACCCTCTTTCTGAAAAAGAGAACCAGGTAATGGAGGAGTACATACAGGAAGCCTTAAGTAAAGGTTTTATCAGAAGGTCCTCCTCTCCTGCTGGGGCTGGTTTCTTTTTTGTTGCCAAAAAGGAGGGTGACCTACGGCCTTGTATAGACTACAGGGGCCTGAACAATATAACGATTAAAAACGCCTACCCTATTCCCCTCATCACGGAGTTGTTTGACCGGGTCAAAGGTTCTAAATACTTCACTAAATTAGACCTCAGGGGGGCTTATAACCTTGTTCGTATAAAGGAGAATGATGAGTGGAAAACAGCATTCAATACACGTAGCGGACATTACGAGTATCTAGTCATGCCTTTTGGACTGTGTAATGCTCCCGCTGTGTTTCAGGACCTCATAAACGATGTCCTCAGGGATCTATTGCATGTCTGTGCCGTGGTGTACCTTGACGACATCCTTGTATATTCCCCTGATTTGCAGACACATCATAATCATGTTAGGATGGTGCTTAAAAGGTTATTACAGAACGGACTTTATTGTAAATTAGAAAAATGTTTGTTCGATCAGACCTCGGTGCAATTTCTAGGATATATAATTTCCGAACAGGGTTTCAGTATGGATCCTGCTAAGTTAGAAGCCATACTATCCTGGCCGCTTCCCCAAGGTCTTAAGGCTATCCAGCGTTTTATAGGATTTGCCAACTATTACAGGAAATTTATAAGAAACTTTTCACCACTTATCTCCCCTATAACGAAGCTGACTAAGAAAGGTCTACACCCTAGGGTTTGGACTCCTGAAGCCCTTAAGGCCTTCGACACTCTCAAGAAGGCATTTGCCTCTGCTCCAGTACTACGCCCCCCTGATCCTTCTCTTCCCTTTGTTATGGAAGTGGACGCTTCTCAATCAGGCGTGGGAGCAGTACTGTCACAGAGGTCATCGTATGACGAACCCCTCCATCCCAGTTGCTACTTTTCAAAAAGGTTATCTGATCCAGAAAAGAATTACGATGTTGGGAACAGGGAACTATTAGCTATTGTGTTAGCTTTTAAGGAATGGAGGTACTTATTAGAGGGTTCTAGACACAAAGTTATGGTCATAACAGATCATAAGAACCTCTCCTATATAGCTGATGCTAGAAGGTTGTCCGCCCGGCAGGCTAGATGGTCTCTATTTCTTTCACGCTTCCAATACGTGATTACCTATAGACCTGGTTGCCGTAATGCCAAAGCTGATGCTATCTCTCGACAGTATGAACCTCTAGAATCTGTTAACCCGACCCCTGAACCTATTGTACCTGCGTCTCAGATAATAGCTGCTACCCGTTTGGTTGTTTCGTCTCTTGTTCTTGATAATATTAAGACATACCAAACTCAAGCACCCCCTGAGACGCCTGTTGGCAGACTATACGTTAAAGTGAATGCCAGAAAGAAGTTGTTAACTTTATTTCACACCGCCAAAACTGCTGGTCATCCGGGGGTTACCAAGACTTATAAGGGCCTCCTTCAACAGTTCTGGTGGCCTTCACTCAAGCGAGACGTAGTGGATTTTGTGCAGGCTTGTCGGGTCTGTACGCAGTGTAAGTCCCCTAATGTGAGACCCCAGGGTCTCCTGATGCCTCTATCGATACCCAAGAAACCATGGACCCACTTATCCATGGATTTTATTGTAGACCTTCCTCCTTCCGATGGTCAGACAGTGATATTAACTGTGACGGATAGGTTCTCTAAAATGGCGCACTTTATTCCGCTTAAGAAACTGCCTTCTGCGATTCAGCTTGCTCAGGTGTTTGCCAAGGAAGTTTCCGCTTGCATGGGGTACCTGAGGATATTGTATCTGACAGGGGTCCTCAATTTGTCTCTCGGTTTTGGAGGGGTTTTTGTGCTGAGATGGGGGTCTCCTTGTCGTTTACTTCCTCCTATCACCCGCAATCTAATGGTGCAGCCGAACGTGCTAATCAGTCTGTGGAATTGTATTTGCGCTGCTTCACTAATGCGCACCAGGATGACTGGTCTCGCCTCCTTCCGTGGGCTGAATTTGCCAGGAATACGGTGTCTCATTCGTCTACTGGCTTAAGTCCTTTTGAGGTTGCTTATGGGTTTCGGCCTTCCGTCCTTCCCGGTGCGTTCTCCGACAAGGGAATGCCCGCTTTGGACCAGCACCTCGCCTCTTTGCGGAAGATGTGGGATCAGGTCCATGTTGCGCTGTCCCGTTCAGCGGCTGCTCAGAAGAAGTTTGCTGATCGCCATAGGGGTGCGGCCCCTTCCTATGTTCCGGGTGATAGGGTATGGTTGTCCTCTAGGAACCTCCGCCTCAAGGTTCCCTCGATGAAGTTCGCTCCCAGGTTCCTTGGTCCCTACAAGGTGTTATGTAGGGTTAACCCCGTTTCCTACTCCCTGGACTTGCCCTCTTCCATGCGCATTCCGAACACGTTTCACGTTTCGCTTTTGAAGCCCTTGCTTTGCAACCGGTTCTCTCGTCCCCTCGGGCGGCCTGTTTCCCCTCGCGCTGTCCCCAGTGATGTGTACGAAGTGGCTGCCCTTCTCGACTCTCGTGTTTCTAGGGGTCGGCTGCAATATCTGGTGGATTGGAAGGGGTACGGCCCTGAGGAGCGATCTTGGGTTTCGTGCTCTGATCTGCACGCTCCCTCTTTGGTCCGCTCCTTTCATGCCCGGTTTCCTTTGAAGCCTTCTGCTTCCCGCCCTCTGGGCAGTCTTCGAGGGGGGGGTAATGTCAGGATCCCACGGGCGGCTGCAAGGGGAGGCTGCAGTCCGATCGCGGCACTCACCCTCCAGCCGTCCGCGGTCCCCTTCTCCACGTGGGTTCGGCGAGCGGCATCCCTCCAGCCTCGGATGCCGCCCGCGTCTTCCTCCACGCCCCCCAGCGGCAGCATGCATGACGCTGCACGCTGGAAGACTGTCCAAGATATGTCACGCCGGGGTCAGTCACCTGACCTGGCATTAAAGGCACAGTGCCTCAATCACAGTGGGAGGTTTAGATATCTCCCACGTGTGATTGTTAATTCTGATTGGAAATTTGTTTCTCGTTATTCTGTTTTCTGGTTCCCCTTACTCGGCTTGTCTCCTGACTATTCTGTGTGTGCTTAGCCCGGCCACTCTAAGGACCGGTAATGCACACTTTCTGTGTGTGTGTCTGTGTGTGTGTTAGCGTGTTGGGTTCCCCGAATCGTGACACCCGTAGCCTACCTACCTGGGCAAATCTGCTGGACTCATAGCTGTACCTCCTATAATGGACATGCTGTGTATCATGAGCATTGGAACAGCTAAACCTGCTCACACTAGAATGTGTAACATATGCTATGCCTGAGAAACCAAACACAGATCCTCACATTTCCTGTGAACACTTAGCGTGTTAAGTAGTGATGAAAGCTTAGACTAGCCGATACAGCATACACTATCTCTGGGAGTTATCACAAGCACATGCTCTAAGATTGGCATGCTATGCAAAGCTATAATCGAGTACCCTGTAAACCAGAATGACGGCAGGCCACTAGACATAGGAAGCATGGCACACAAGACTTAATGTACACTGTGTAAGCCTAGTTGTAATATGCTTTAATCAAACCTCACCAACTTGTTTTGCCCGATAGCAAATTGTATTGAGACGGTTCATATTGTCCCAAATGTTATACCTGTAATATGTTCATAGCCTAGAAATATAGTTATGTACCTGCTTGACCGCTACTTTATACACCTAAAACGAGGCTGACAATTCTCTAGGACAATATGTATTACAATGTGATACCTCAAACATGTACAACTTATTATTGTCTTCCCCTCTTTATTCTGTACCCATAATCTAATATGCCTGAATAAAAGAAAATGGTGCACTACATTTTAATTGATAAAATAAGTTTTCAATTATTTCACAGAATAGTAGTTTTATCATAAAAATGTTGCATAAACTTACAGTTTTCAGATTTTCACCAGTCATCCATCAAGCAATTTAATTTTTGTTTATCTGTATACTGATAGGCAGAATATATTTTACTTTGTCCCATCTAGTTTCATTTTCATATATATGTCATGCACTTTGTGTATTTAATAAATTCTGTTCTCGGGCTTCAGAAACAACTTTGTATTGGAACTACTTGGCATTCCAACTATACAAGCAACATTGACCCTATTTCAGTATTACATTTCCAACACACATCTAGCAGGGAATAATGCATTCACCTATACTGGTATATCACACCACCAATAAACAAGTTTAAAATGTAATATGTAACAAGCTATGTTGTGGTCCTGACCCCCTAAGAAGGATGTATTTCCATTCTGGTGTTCTGGATTACCTTTTCAATCTTTTTCATATTTTTTATTTAGACCATTTAATTACATTTTCCTCTTTTTGCAAAGCCATAATACACATGCCACTGCCTCTCAATTTTTATTTTTACACAGAGAAAGACTCTTTACTTTTCCTTCCTCTTCTCGGTTTTCCTTGTTAGTATGTTTTTATGAAATGATTACTTGTGTTATATGTCTATAGTATTCATTTTGTAATTTATTATATTCAATTACCATCTTCAGAAATGGTTGTATAAGTCCCTTTCTCTAAAGGACAGTTGTGTTGTTTATCCCTTTATATTTCAATATCCTTGAATCGATGTCCATGAGATTTTTTTCAATAGTTTTAAGGACAAGAAGCACTTCTAAACAAAATGTATTTCTCTATTGTCACTATTGTATTTTGTCTTATATTATTTCTCTGATGTAACATTTTGTTTATTACAGCAGCACTGTAATAATGTTTTCTTCTCTTTTCCTTTTTTTATGTCTCTTGTATCTTAATGGGTATACTACCTCCCTTGCTATTTGTCTTTGTTTATTATGCTCTTATATTGAAAAATAGTATTGATTTGACAGTAGTCCTTTAAGCTTTGCTTATTGCCCAAAATTGAAACAGTTCACACTCTCTAAAAGAAAATATAGTCCCCCTTTTCCAATGTTTAACTAAAATATAAGATGAATTAAACAAAGATAAATAGAGGGATGTAAAAATATACATTTTTAAAACAAAAAATGCAAAGTGACAGAGCCATTTTGTTTTGAGTCCACTCATGATCGAATAGTTACATAGTTGTTCAGGCTAAAAACAGACAAAAGTCCATAATGTTCAACCTTGAAATCCATTATTTTTGAGCAATAAAAAAGCAACAACTGTGGTCATTTCCAATTATGCCACAAAAGGGGAAAAAAAATATTCTTGACTCCATAATAGCTATCAGATTCCTCCTTTGATCAACAACATATAACATTTTATTATATTGTGTGCAGTGCTTATGTATATCAAATCTGGCCAAACCATTTGGTTAGATAAAGCATCATGGTATTTTGTTGTAATATCGGAAACTAGCAAACAGCACAGTTAACTCCAAAATATTATAGACCATATTCTTACATTTCTCATGTTATATAAATTAATTTTTGGTATTAGAGTTGTTTCAATATGTTAACTGCATGCACATATTACCATTGGTCATCTGCCCTAATAAATAAGCTTAAGCCCTTAAGGACACATGACATGTGTGACATGTCATAATTCTCTTTTATTCCAGAAGTTTGGTCCTTAAGGGGTTAAAGGGAAACTCCAGTGCCAGGAAAACAATCCGTTTTCCTGGCACTGGAGGGTCCCTCTCCCTCCCACCCCCCAATCCCCGGTTACTGAAGGGGTGAAAACCCCTTCAGTCACTTACCTCAGGCAGCGACATGTCCCACGTCGCTGCCTGCTCCTCCCTGCCGCTCCACCCTCTTCCTCCGTCGGCCGGTGGGCGAGACTGATCCCGCCCACCGGCCGGGGAGTCCCAATGCGCATGCGCGGCAATGCCGCGCATGCGCATTGGCGCACCCCATAGGAAAGCATTGAAAATGAATTTCAATGCTTCCCTATGGGGAATAGTGCGACGCTGGAGGTCCTCACACAGTGTGAGGACGTCCAGCGACGCTCTAGCACAGATAATCTGTGCTATGATGCAGGAAGTGACCTCTAGTGGATGTCTAGTAGACAGCCACTAGGGGAGGACTTAACCCTGCAAGGTAATTATTGCAGTTTAAAAAAAACTGCAATAATTACACTTGCAGGGTTAAGGGTAGTGGGAGTTGGCACCCAGACCACTCCAATGAGCAGAAGTGGTCTGGGAGCCTGGAGTGTCCCTTTAATGCTCATTTTAAGTTTTAGGTAATTTTTTCGGTACCCTTTGGGTTTCATCACCTCTTCTTTTAATTTGGTTGCCACTTGTATCTGTTCTCTGTTGCCCAACATGTGCTGGGTAGCTACAGTTATATAATGCTTTTTTATAAATCGTAAAATCTTTTGCATTGCTTTCCTGACTTGCAAATACAAGACATTATAGACCACACTTTTATCATCAATTTAGGAAAGAAAGGGGGAGGGGAGGTGGGAGGAGGGTAGAGTAGCATAGCCATGTGTTATATATAGAGTTGAGCAGGACACCTGGATGTTCGGGTCCGGCGGGTTCGGCCGAACTTTGAAAAAAAGTCCTGGTTCGTGCTCGAACTTGACCCCGAACTTGACCCCGAACCCCATTAAAGTCAATGGGGACCCGAACTTTTGGCCAGAAAAATCCCTCTAAAAAACTCCTTGAAATAGCTAGAGAGCTGCAAAAGCAAGTAAAATGGGGGGGGGGGGGGGGGGGGGGAGACGGTGTAAGAGTAAGTGTCCTGCAAAGAAATGTGGATAGGGAAATCACTTAAAATAACATAACAATTAAAAATACAGCTGAGCCATAAAATAGCACTAGATGGAATCTTTGATTTTAGCTTTGGAAGAACATAAATCAAAATCTAAAGCATGGCTGTCAGGAGAATCACCAGAATTATCCATTTGAGAGAGGGTTGGTGTGCAGGGTATTCTCTTTCATTGTTCAAATTGAGCTCAACTCCTGAAGCATGGAGAAAAGGCCTTCACAAGCCTCTGCTATTGTGTACATAGTTTATACTAAGTGACCCATAGGTTGAGGAGGCGCTGTAGGTGGAAGCGGCGGTGGAGGAGGAGGTAGTCAACACTGTTTTTTATATATATATATATTTTATTTTAATTGGGGTAGCCCCCAAAATATTGGGACATATAAACTATGCAGAAAGCCACTGCAGAAAGCCACAGCAGTTGGCACCTGTGTTTTTCCAGCAAGTAAAGTCTGCAAAGGAATTTCGAATTTCCTCCAGGCAACACTTTTCCCTATAAACTGACCTCTCAGTTTGACTTTCGAGGGTATTGCCCCAGAATTACAATATTGTTGAAGTACCTCTTAGCTATTGATCACTGGTTTAAATATAGCAGCTGGTTATCTGTTAGTTTCTAGTGTAGAAAATATCAATCTGTTTTCTATCACTTAGATCAGTGTAACAAGTGTTGTAACAATGTTACAAGTGACCGATGTAGTAAATTTGAATCAAAGTTACACTTCAATTTGACTCTCGGATATGAAGTGAACACCCCAAATATACTATTTAGCGCCCCCCAAAAATTGACTTTTTAAAACTCCAATGCACACAGCAGATTAGCAGCAAAACAATTACAATGTTTACAAGTACACAGTAAGCACACTATTAGACGCTATGATTTGACTCTCACATATGAACAACAGGCCACACAATGTAATATTTAGCAGATTAGCACCCAGAAAATAAGAATTTTTACAAGTGCGCAGTAAGCTCATTATTAGACGCTTCGATTTGACTCTAAGTTATGAAGTGCACGACCCAAAATGTACTATTTAGCAGATTAGCAGCAAAACAATTTGAACGTTTACAAGTGCGCAGTAAGCACACTAT
Source organism: Pelobates fuscus (assembly GCF_036172605.1). NCBI lineage: Eukaryota > Metazoa > Chordata > Amphibia > Anura > Pelobatidae > Pelobates > Pelobates fuscus. The sequence continues at coordinate 350,682,317 of NC_086317.1, read as the reverse complement.
TAGACGCTTCTATTTGACTCTCAGATATGAAGTGCACCCCACTAATGTACTTTTTAGAGCCCAAAACATTTTACGTTTTAAAACTGCAATGTGACAGCAATATTTGACGATTCTATTTGACTCTCAGATATGAAGTATACCCCACTAATATACTACCCCACTAATGTACTATTTAGCAGCAAAATAAAAATTACTTTTTAAAACTCCGATGTAACCGCGGTATTTGAAGCTTTTATTTGACTCTCATATATGAAGTGCACCCCACCCTACTAATGTACTAGTTTGCAGAATTCTTTCCTAAGCTGTCCCTATCAGCGGCAGCATCCTCTCCCTACACTAATAAGACTGCATGTGCGTGTGGCGCTACACGACACCAGCTTATATATAGAGGCTGGATCACATGCTGCACTGGCCAATCACAGCCATGCCATTAGTAGACATGGCTGTGATGGCTTCTAAGGGCACACGAGTCAAACGCTTGTTGATTGGCTGCCCTGCAGCCTTTGAAAGCACGCCATTAAATCGCTGAACACCGAACTCCAACCCGAACATACAACGATATGTCCGTGTTCGGGTCCGGAGTCCAAAAAACCTAATGTTCGGTACAAACCCGAACTTTTCAGTTTGGGTTTGCTCAACTCTAGTTATATACTATTGAAAAGTTGACAACCAAATTCTATCACCCAAATTATTAATAACTGTGTTCATGAAATATTGGTCAGAAACATTAAATGACAATAGTACAAACTGCATGTACAGAAAATTACAGTGGCAAACGACAGGTATAAATGGTAACAATTCTATAGTAACACATGATAATATGGTAGCAATCCAAGAATAAATGAGGTGGAGTATCATCCAAGCTTCAGTCAGTACCTGCATTTTCTACATGATGTAAAATGCAGAGTTTCACTGAGTTTGAGTGTGAGATGTTTTTGTTATTCTGTTTCTCACTGTCAAAATACACCTACCATTAAAATGATAAACTGATAAATTCTTTGTCAGTGGGCAAATATTCAAAATCAGCAGGGGATCAAATATCTTTTTCCCTCACTGTATATATATATATGTTTTTATAATTCTCCCACTACTTTTGTCCATGACCCCCCATTGTACCCCCTAAAATATGAATGCTGGAGATGCCACTGGGTGGGGGCTGTAATATTTAACAATTTGGGGTGACCTAAAGTCCCCCATAGTCCATAGTCCAGATACAGAGCAGGCCACACACTGTTCTCATCCCACCTTTTTAAGCTCTTTAAGAATTGCCATAATCTATCGCCCCCCCCCCCCCCCCCCCCCGGTCATCCTAGACTATTCATTGAACACTTTTCTTCCTGGCTACTCCACCTTTTGTCCTCTAGCACTACCTCCCTTATACTTGGAGACTTTAACATCCCAATCAACAACCTCAACTGTCCTGATGCCTCCCGTCTGCTCTCTGTAACCTCCTCCTTTGGCCTCACGCAGTTGTCTACTTTAGCATCTCATACAGCAGGAAACCTCATCTTCACCAATCTCTGTACCACCTCTAATCTCTCCACTGTTCCATTTCCTTTGTCTGACCACCATCTGCTAACATTTGACATCAGCATACCCCAAATTTCCCTACCCTCAACTCTCCAATCTCACAGAAACCTCAACTGCCTTGATCTCCAGTATTTCTCCACCAAACTCCAAACTCTCCTTCACCCATCTCTAACTTGCCCTAACTCTGCAACCTCACTCTACAATTCAACTCTCTCCTCTCAACTCGACATCATGGGACCTCCTACAATTAAATGCAGCAAGCGCCCCTAATTACAACCCTAGCACACCAAGCTGACCCGTTACCTTAAAAAATGTTCCTGAACTGCTGAACGCTGCTGGAGAAAGTCTCACTTTGCATCTGACTTCCTCAAATATAAATTTATGCTGTGCTCCTACAGCCCGGCTCTTTCCTGCAAAAGTAAATTACTTTAACACCCTCATAACTACACTGTCCCACACCTATTTTACACTTTTGATGCTCTTCTTCGCCCTTTTACTCCCCCTCCTTCTTCCACCTTGTCCGCCACAAACTTTGCATCTCACTTCACTGAGATCTCTAATTTCTCTCCTTCCCCTAGCAATACATCACCTAACCCCACTCCCTCCACAATTCTACACTCATTCGCATTTGCTGCAGCAGAAGATGTTTATGCTCTGCTCCGGTCCTCCCGCCCCACCACCTGTTCCCTCAATCCTATTTCCTCGTATCTCATCTGCACTTTGTCTCCCTCTCTTGCTCTTCCTCTCACTAAAATTTTCAATTTCTCCCTTTCCTCTTGCACATTTCCTTTACCTTTCAAACATGCAACTCTAACCCCGATTATGAAAAAGCCAAACCTTGACCCCAACTCCCCATCCAACTACCGCCCTATCTCGCTACTGCCATTTGCCTCCAAGATCCTCGAGAGAGTTGTTTACACCAGATTGACTGACTTTCTCAAATCCAACTCTCTGCTTGACCCTCTTCAGTCTGGATTTCGCACTGGTCATTCTGTCGAAACGGCTGTGACCAAAGTATCCAATGATTTAATTGCTGCTAAATCTCGAGGCTATTACTCTATTCTAATTCTCCTTGATCTTTATGCTACCTTTGACACTGTTGATCATCAACAGTTTCTTCTTTCTTCTCATTCTCCGTAATTTTGATATTAATATATACATATATTACAAAATACACATAGAATGAAATTTTATATATATATGTATATATATATATATATATATATATATATATATGTATATATAAATAAATAAAAATAAGTAGACATATATTTAAGTAAATATATTTAAATTCTACGTGCATATTTATGTCATATTTTACATAATTAAGTAATTTTATCGATTGCAATTTGGGGGACGGGCCTGACAATCCAGGCCGAAAGTCCAGAGAATTTAATTTACTAGCACTATATTTAACTCTGTAACTTTCCAAAAACCCTAAAACCTGTACATGGGGGTACTGTTTTACTCAGTAGACTTCGCTGAACACAAATATTAGTGTTTTAAAACAGTAAAATACATCACCTCGATGATATTGTCAGTGAAAGTGACGTTTTTTTTGCATTTTTCACACACAAATGGCACTTTCACGGATGATATCATTGTTTTAATATGTTTTACTGTTTTGAAACACTACTATTTGTGTTCAGCAAAGTCTCCCAAGTATAAAAGTACCCCCCATGTATAGCTTTTATAGTGTTTTTGAAAGTCACAGGGTCAAATATAAGGCCGTTTTTTCACAAAGACATTTGCCAGATTGGTTATGTTGCCTTTGGGAGCGTATGGTAGCCCAGGAATGAGAATTACATGCCATTTGCAAACAAAAGACAATACTATCTTGTAGCGGGTACTTAACTGCATATTACGCAACACATCATTCAACTAGATCCAGATAGCATCTTTAATCGATAGCTCACTGTGAGATAGATAGCTGCTTATTTGTTAGTCGGTACAGGGAGAAGGTAGCCTATTATCATTTGTATCCGATATTGTTTAGAATCTATTTCCACACTTAAAGTTACTCCTTTTGAGATGGTCGGGTGCTATTATGTAAGTTGGAGCAGGGACGACTGTGTGGATATTGTTTGATCCTTATTTTTTAATTTAGCCCACACTGTAATCAGGGGCCGTAAAATTATTTACTATGACCGGTACCCTGAGCCCCCTTCTGTAGGAGGGAGTGTATTCCAGTTGGTTTAGACATCTATTAGGGTCTAATTAAGTGTATTCACACCACATTAGGCTTATCTCTAAGTGTATCCGTCTATCTATATGAATTAAGGCGCTGTTATAACTTTATATATTGGAAAAGTGAACCATTCCTACGGCTTGCAGCATACCAACTAAGTTATGACACCATGTACTAATGGGATATTATAATCAGGGTATAAGGTGTTGTGACCTCAGTTATTTTCACCGTTAGCTTCCCGGTTGACTTTTTACTCAATCTGGGACATGCTGCTCTGAACCTCCCCAAATATTCCAAAATAGCTTACCACCGAGTACTGCATATATCATCGCGATCATTGGAACATGTACTTGTACATTTGACTGTACTAAGACATTGAATTAGAGACCCATATTCCTAGTTATCTATAACTTTACTTGTGGGGTTCTCTCTACTATATACATACTCAGGAATTGTACTACCATATATATTTTTTTCTTGACAAGTATCCACACTTCAGTAATCTCAGACACAGACTGATACTTTATTGCAAACTGTTGAGGAAACATTATATCAAATCTGTCTGTCAGGATCGGGACAGGGATCTAACACGCAGAGTACAAACAGGTACAGGATACGTATACCGGACCTTAGAATGGCCGGACTAACGTACGGAGAGTATAGAGAATGGTCAGAGACAAGCCGAGGTCGAGGGAACGAGAGGACAGGTAAGCGAGGAACAAGCCGGGTCAAGGATAACAGAGGTAAACAGAGTAAGTCAAACAAGCCGGGTCGGAACCAAAGGGATAACAGAAAATACCAGAGCACTGTGTGACTAGACAGGCTAGAACCACGACAGGGCAATGAGCAAATGGGAGAAGCAAGTTTAAATACCCTGGCTCGGAGGGGGAGACACGCCTCCGACGAGATCTGATTAGTCTCTACAGGATTGAGTGACAGGTCGTTCCGGGCTGGCGTCATGACGTCGGTTTCCGGACGTCCTGCTACAAAAGGAAGTGACTCCCTCGCGGCCGGCGTTTACGTGACCGGGTGGACCGCGAGGAACAGAGGAAACAGCCCGTCCGGACGGATAGACGTCTAAGTCTCTACCTCTCTCGGAGGTAGAGACTTCAGGTACCCTGACACTGTCTCAGTCTGCACCACCACACAGGTGGATAGTAAACTATATGGATACTGTAGATTAAAATACTAGCAGATGGTCCTAATTTAACTAATTATATATATTGTTCATTCTGCCCTTTTGATTCAAATTGTTTATTTTTATTTATTTTTTTGTTCTTTGAATACAATTGTATTTCTGTTTTTGCTCTCTTTAAAAATGCACTCTTTTGCCTATTCCTGCCAGAGCAGCCGATATTAGGGTACCTGGACGGACATTGGGTGCGCTGTTTAGTTAACCCATTCCAGTCTTTATTTCTATGATTATTTGGGGTTATGCCCTAAGTACCCTACAGCCATTCCAACTTCGGTGAAAGATTTATTTTCACTCACCACGGATGTAATTGTTGTTATTATTTATAATAAATTATTAATAAAAAAATAATAATAAATAAAAATATTTATTTTTATAAAACATTTGAAAGGGAAGAACCCCCATATTCTCAAGTTTACGGCTTCATTAATAATTTTGCTATGATTTTGTGATACTTGCCATTTACATCAGATGCTAACCTGTACAGCTGCTGTTAAATGATTTTATTTAGCTAGTAAAAGGTGCTTTTTCCGAAGTAAAAATAATTCTTTATGACAAAGAGCATTTAAAAAAAAAAAAAACTACTTTTCTTCATATTTGTGTTTCCTATAAGAATTGAACGGGTTAAGTCGGAGCATGGAATGTGGCAGGACAATTTAGATCTCACCCTATTCTTGTCTATTTTTCAGGATGACATCCAGCATCCTGCTACATGGCCTGGCAGCTGCTCTTTGTTTGATGTATGCTTTTCACCTTAAGGCAATTAACTCATTATTGCACAGCTACATCTGCAAATCCTGTGATCCTCAAGTACAATTATTTAGTGGAGGGAAAAATGATGTTCAATGCCTTTTGAAGTCCAACTGAGGACCACAGGCTTTAATAACAGTGCATTTACTGTATGCATATTGTGCAGATGGATAATAGTGTAGAGTATAATGGCAAAAGTAATGCAGAAAGTAAAGAGAAATCTGTTTGAATCATTTGTTTCTTTCCTTTGACGACTGTATTTGAAGAAACAAGAATTCTTCTTATTTTTCAAAAATCCAAACAAACAAAATATAGATTGTCTTCTTTTTTTCTAATTTTATTTTTTTATAAAAAAGTTGGATTTTTACATCTTTTAAAAAACCTTTTTAATTATGTGTACATCAGATATTGTATATATATATATATATATATATATATATATATATTAATAATTACTATTAAGTCTAGAATTTATAATGACAATATTAGCGAAAAATAGTGTAGTACTATTGTGTTGCAGGTTAAAATATGCCTTTAACTTGTGTTGATCATTTCTATTCTGCTCAGTGCTTTGCTTTATGTATGTGTATGTATATGTATATACACACAAATCAAAGCGTTCAAAAGACCATTTTCTGTTTCCAGGACAGAGGAAGGCTGGAAGCTACTCTTCAAAACTCAGGTTCTCAGTTTGCAGCTCAAAAGTCCCTTGGTTGGTCAAAATATTTTTCCAGCGATTTGATAAATGCAGGGACTCTCTAGAGACTGACTGCCTTGCTTTTCTGTTGCAGCTCAGCTAAGTGAAGGTCCATATTAGCCTTTAGAAGTTTGCGTGCCATTGAATTGGTAAGAGTGCTAGGTTAACCTGCTCTAGAACGATTTAACCCAAACTGGATGGAGAGTCCCACCGATTCCAACGTAACCATTTCTATAAGCTTTAGGGGTTATGGAACTTTGCGTTCCAATTTTAAAAACCCAACAATGCTTGCACATACTATCACATCATACAAAAGATATCACATGAATTACCCAACTAGGAAATATTTTGCCATTTTCAAGTACATACTGAAAGGTTGCTTTGCTCAACTGAATGTGCTGTGCAATCAACCTTTAAAGTATTAAAGACTGAGTTGCTGTACGGAAATGAGATTTCAACAGGTAATAGAAATACCATACTATCTACTGAGCTGTCTCAATTATTTGTGCATGGATTTTCCAATATCTGACTGTAATGTATTTTTTGTCTGTTCTTAAAGCAATAATAAGCTACCGTATATACTCGAGTATAAGCCGAGTTTTTCAGCACATTTTTTGTGCTGAAAAACCCCAACTCGGCTTATACTCGAGTCAGTGTCTGTATTATGGCAATGTACATTGCCATAATACAGACAATGGGGCTGTGGGGGCTGCAAAGAGCTGTAACTTACCTCTCCTGCAGCTCCTGTCAGCTCCCTCCTCCTCCGCGCCGGTCCGTTCAGCACCTCTGTCAGCTCACACTGTAAGTCTCGCGAGAGCCGCGGGGTCATAGTGCGGCCGCGAGACTTACACTGTGAGCTGGCAGAGGGAGCTGCACGGACCGGCGCGGAGGAGGAGGGAGCTGACAGGAGCTGCAGGAGAGGTAAGTAAGAGCTCTGCCAGCCCCCTTCTACACAGTGCACACCACTGGACCACCAGGGAGTGAGAGCCCCCCTCCCTGGCCAGCTAGCAAGCAGGGAGGGGGGAGGCAAAAAATATATATATAATAATACAAAATAATAATTAAATTAAATACAAAATAATAATAAAAAAAATATTACAATAATTAAAAAAATTATAATAATAAAATTGCCCACCCCCCACCAAGGCTCTGCAACACACACACACACACTGCACTCATACACATACACTGCACTCATACACACACACTGCACTCATACACACACACTGCATTCATACACACACTGCACTCATATACACACACACTGCACTCATACAAACACTGCATTCATACACACACACTGCACTCATACACACACTGCACTCATACACACACGCTGCACTCATACACACGCTGCACTCATACACACACGCTGCACTCATACACACGCTGCACTCATACACATGCTGCATTCATACACACACTGCATTCATACACACACACTGCATTCATTATATACACACACTGTAAATAAATATTCAATTAATATAATTTTTTTAGGATCTAATTTTATTTAGAAATTTACCAGTATCTGCTGCATTTCCCACCCTAGTCTTATACTTGAGTCAATAAGTTTTCCCAGTTTTTTTGGGTATAATTAGGGGCCTCGGCTTATATTCTGGTCGGCTTATACTCGAGTATATACGGTAATAAGAATACATATTTCATGTTAACTTTGTGAAAATTATAGAAATTTGATTGGACAATCCTTTTGGTCAATGAGGTTAAAAAAATCTAGTATAGGGGGGGCGGAGCCTAGCAGCGAAGCCAAACGGCCGCACATCAGACGTGCTCCTCACTAAAATCAACTGAATCTAACTAAAACGCTAAACTAAACAGTAAATTTACATACCTTCCGACCTGTGATCCGGGAGCCTACCACAGAGGATAGGTAGAAGCGAGCAAGCGGCCAAAAAAAGGCAAGGACATTCCGGGGATCGACCTGAGGCCTACCAGCGGCCTACTCAGACGGCATGGGGGAAGCGGCCGATCCCTCTGCTACCTGCAGCCAGCCAAGTTGGAGGTCTCCCAGATGCACTCTCTCCCCCCCCCCCTGCCGGAGAGGGATATCCCGGCACACAGCTTATGACTCAGGGCCACGGCCCCAAACCAAGCGTCCCAGCAATGAAGGTCTGGCGCAACACAACATGGCGGACGCCACGTGCCAGCCAGAACGCGGTCTCCCACTGCCACCACTCTCTGAGCGACTGGAACGCCTGATAGCCGAATTCTGGGCCAATCTTTCAGCCCACGAGAGTACTCAGGCAGTAGCACCATCGACAACATCCCCTCAGGTCACCACACTACAGCCTGCTACCCCAGGAAGAGGCTCAACTACAGCATGGAAAGCGGGGAGGAGAAGGCGGGAGACCAAACGCAAGCCCCAACGGGTCGGCATCAGACCTCCAACTGTGAGTACACCGACGGCACAGTGTCATACCCTGGGACAATCAGCCCAAAGCCCCCCTCCCATCACGCTACAGGCGGAGTGCCCTTCCAGGCAGGGGCCCAACAGGAGACTTCCTCCTAAACGCCGACCACACCGCAGGAGGGTCGCCCGCCGCTGGCGGCGGAGAAACACCAGGGCCCTCCATAGCACCCACAACGGGAAAGACCCGGCCCCGAGAGGTACCCGAGTCTGTGGACACAAGGTGTGGGCCCAACGTCAAGACTGGAGCTGGGGAGAAGCTTCGCGCCGCACTCCAATCACCTCCATGCTGACCCACCTGACACCTCCGCTGCTGAACAACAGGTTGTCCCCTCATTCACCACCAACCATAATGCTGACAGGGATCGGCTGAATGGAACCGAGACCCCAGACATCAAAGGCCAGACCACAAGCTGACGGACACTCATAACTCAGCGCAATACTACCCAAGCAACCTGCCTAAGAACTAAACGTAACCTCATGTTTTGTATTATTAATTACTGCACCTAAGTTTTCAGTTGTACTTGTATTTTGTGGAGGCATTAGCTGAGCCAGACATGACATTTCCAAGCAACATGTTTCTAGTCTGAATCTCAGACCCATAACTTGTATTTTCAACTACAGCTCTGTTATGGCTTCAGTTTAGATGCGCTTCAGTCTTATCTCTCCATAGTACTAGCCTCGTTAATCGCATAACTGCTCTGCACTCGCCACTGCGACTAAGCAACCTATTGTAAAGCCTGTTTATTTTGAGTTTGTTCAGCTTTCAGATGCCATAGCATAGTACTAGCCGGTACTTAATTAATCTGCAAATGAATAATCGCTTTATCCTAACCTGATGTAATTTTACTATTCTTAACATAAAATGAGGCTAAAGAATGATTGGAGATGATTTGTACTGCATTGTGTTTCTCCCGACTTGTGTGGGGCTTTGTCGTCTCCCTTTTGCATTCTGTGCCCTAAAAATTTTACGCCTCAATAAAAAAAAATCTAGTATAGGAGAACAACCGGACTCAAGCTAGAACCGCCAATTAGCAAACCATGCACACTGAAGCAGGTGATACATACATTAATTTCTCTCACTAAAATTTATTCTCATGTTCTGTAGGAACTGCATTATCCCACACAGACATGCAAAAAGCAATAATCTTGAAACAAACAAAAAGAGAATTTCCCAGCACTCACATGAGATGATGGTAGACTGTCTTGTTTGACTTCTGTGAACTTCTCTTTTTATTTGTTTCAAGATGTTCAGTGACGTATATACTACAGGCCACTGACTATTATTTAAAAATCAATCAAAAGGAAAACTGTGACTAAAGAGCAATATTTTCTAATAAAAATGTGTTTCTTTGTGGGGTTTTTTTTTTATTTACATTTTTTCTTAATTTTAGGCATGAAGATCATGTTTCAGTTCTTAAGGCAACATTGTCATGTTCACTCAGGGTGTTGTCATTCTGAGTGATCCTTATCTGGGAGCAGGTGAAAATCATCACCCTACTTTGCCTGTTAACATTGTGAAAGCATCACTGGATGTGTTTGCACCATTTGCTAAATGGCAACAGGTTAATTTACTATTAAAATGAATTTAAACTAAACTATAATATTGCCATATAGACCCAATTATCACAAAGTGATAAATCTGTCGTGTCACTGAAATTACGGTTAGAGAACAAAAGAACCAACACACAACACACAAAAAAGTGGCATCTCTTCTCCAATGTATAGTTTGTAGGGAAGGCAAAAAAAAATTAACCCTGAAACTCTGGAAAAACATGTGCATTCCTCACCCTATGTGTAACAGAGGTAAATATTATGGAGCATTATGGGGATACCATGACCCAGCCACTAGTTCCTTCATACCATGGCCTTCTTAGTAGATGAAGGTTGTTTCTTTAAATAATGGAATGCTTTCTTTAGTTGTACTTAAGTGTATTATATGAGTACTATTTCTTTTGGTTAATGGTAAGTTAACATGATTCCATTCTACCAGCGGACAATGAAATGTTTTGTAAAGGGAATGTTTATTATTATGTCATAATAATTACTCAGATTTATTAATTGTATTAATCTTTATATTGATGTTGATATGAGTGCATCTGAGAGTAGATAATCAAGTTTCTGTAAGGTATTTTAATTGTCATGTTGCTATCATTGTATAACTAAAAGATATCAAATGGACACTGTAGGCAACCAAACAGTTCAGCCCATTGAAGTGGTCTGGGTGCCAACTCCCATCACCCGTAACCCTGCAAGTTTAATTATTGCAGTTTTTATAAACTGCAATAATTACCTTGCAGGGTTAAGTCCTCATCTAGTGGCTATCTACCAGAGACAGTCGCTAGAGGGACTTGCGGGTTCTTAGACAACGTTTGGTCGTCTAAACGACGCTGGACATCCTCACTCTATGCATGAGGAACTCTAGTGTCGCCAGAATCCCCATAGGAAATCATTGAAAATTGCTTTCCTATGGGGAGGTCTAATGCATCCTATGAGGAGGAGCGTGGGCAGAGCCTGACCCAGCATGAAGGGACATCGACGCTGAATTCAGGTAAGTGACTGAAGGGGTTTTAACCCCTTCAGCAATGTGGGATGGGGGGCGGGAGGGAGGGGGGCACTCCAGGATTCTCTAGTGCCAGGAAAATGGGTTTGTTTTCCTGGCCCTAGAGAATCCCTATAATATATGTAACTAATTGCATAATTGATTAAACATCATATTATCCTATAAAGCTATGTTGTTTATTTCTAATATTGAAATCAACAGCGCTATCCTATGCGTTACAATGAGTATTTTTCAGCAAAACATTTTTGTTAATAAAGTTTTATTTATTCACTAAAATGGAATTTGTGACCTGCAGCTAAGCTTGAAAAATTATTGAGCTGAAGAGTATCTGAAATGAAAGTTGTGGAGTTGGAGAATGTTTCTGTTTTAGTTATGTTGGCCTAATAAGTACAATTTGTTTTTTCGGTTCTCCACAATTACTGGTTTAGGATATAAAGCCCATTATGATTTGTTTGGTTAGCTGCTGCCCAATGTTGGCTCTATTTCATGTATGGTGGACCTGCCCACAGATTGAAACTTAGCAGCAGAAATTATCATCTGTTATATTCATTGCAGGATGTAAGCTACGTTTTTTACTGGATTTGTTATGTTTTCACCAAACTTAAGTCTTCTGCTCTCATTTAAGTTAATTTTGCCACGGTGATTCAATGTATTTCTATGAGGAAATGACGATTGGTGCAGCACAACGTGATATCAGCCATGTAGGTGGGAGTAAAATCACCTTTAATCTTTAATCACTTTTAATCTCAACTGAAAGGGGGCCTGGGACCTAATAATTTATTGCTGACATTATAGTGTTTAATATTTAACAAGAAACTGAGACAAAAAAAAACTACTATTTCTTACACATATGAGAAGTAAATATCAAATGTTTTTTAAATATACGCATATAAAATAACATATACTAAGCTACAAATACAGAATGATTTGCATTAGAAGTTGAGCAAGTTCTGTTTCTCTGTTTATATATGATTTTGTGATGTGTATATTAAAACTAGTGTCTGAAATAATGTGACTGGCTTACTCAAATGTGCACAGGTTGCTGAGGCAACACATTAATCTCCTGGGGTGGAATAATTCAATCAATCTGTCCGCACATTTCACCTGAAGGCGTCCACCTGTCCTCTTCTGCTGCCAAAAAAAAAATTGGAAAGGAGTTATCACAGTGCATTTGTAGAAAAGTGCTGAAACTTGCAGTCTCCTGTCAATATCCGCTCTTTTCTACGCATTTATGGCAAATGCTTACATTTCCTTGGGCACTGTACCTAGTTTAACACTTATGTATAACAAATCTTTTCTCTTTGTTACCTGCACAACTAGAAAACATTTCACTTAATGTGATGTATGTGACTAAAGTCTTTGTAAAATGTATAAAACAAAAAACACAAACGATAAAATAACCTTAATTAAAACATTGGTTATATTTAGTATTTGCAGAACATATCCTTAGTTTTATCTTCAGAAATTATATAATATTTGACTATTAAGAGCAAGTCTTAGAGATTGTTTTTAAATATGAAGCAATCAACAGGAATATTTTAGTGGTTTCCATGCTGACGTCTACCATTATAGAACTTTCCACAAAACCACTCTTATGTAAATCCCCTAGCTTCTTTATTGCATATTTTGGCAGTTCCTATTATATGTATTTTGGGACCTAATGTTTTCACAGTTATGTAAAATAACTTTATTTAAAACAACCAAAGTTTGGTTTATTGGACATACTGAGTTTATACAGTAATTGACAAGTAATGGGGCCAGTGGAGCTAGATTTCCAAAAAACTATTACAAGAGATAACTGACCACACAGCATTCTAATCATCACACACAATTAAGGTATCTGGCAGGCTCCCATCATTGATTACATATGTGAAATGAATAAATTGAATGAATTGAATAAATATGAGAATAGATTTGTATTGGGAGTGCACTTGCAGCCTGGATAGCACAATACAGGACCGGTCTGGCCCACTGGGTCTCAGGGACATTCCCAGGTGGGCTGTGGCACCGGAGGCCAGGCAGTGCAGCAGATTATATAAAAAAATTACATCTATTTTATATTGTTTTGAATAAACTAAAGCTGATTTGGGGTATTTTCTCCTTGGAAAGAAAGTGAAATTAAACAAAGAATATGAATTATTAGTACTATAGCTTAGGATAACTAAGAAGCTAATATCTTCTACAATTTAATATACCCTTGCTTGTGTGTCTAAAATCAGTTTTTAATCTCAAAATGCAGTTCCTAGTAAAGATAAATACCTGTTTGTCAACAGAAAAAATAAAATTGATCAATATGTACATACTGTACACATAGGATGTATATCACTCATCCCTGCATCAAGCACCGTATCTAGTTCGAGGCTGGCAAGGCATTTGCCTTGGGCGGCACCTTCAGGGGGGGGTGGGGGGAGCAAAAAAAGCCGCCCCCAATCGCACTGGCAGATGCCTTTCCAGCCTCTTGTCCTGTGGGGTCCAAGAGCTGGCTGGCTGGCCACCTTAAGGCTCCACCTTAGGGCCACACCGCAGTGATGCTTGAATATGACATCACTCCGGCCCCGGCACCTGCCTGCCCTCCCGCCCATCCACCGATCTGCAGCCAGCCCCACCGGACCTCAAAAGTAGGGAGGCTTGGTGGATTGAACTTGAATTTTTTTTACATTTTAAATTGTGTGTATATGTGTGTCTGTTAGTGAGTGTGTTACTGTTAGTGAGTGTGTTTGTGTCAGTGTGTTAGTGCGTGTCTGTTAGTAAGTGCTAGTGTGTGTGTCTGTTAGTGAGTGTGTTAGTGTGTGTGTCTGTTATTGAGTTTGTTAGTGTGTGTCTGTTAGTGAGAGTGTGTTTGTGTTAGTGAGTGTGTCTGTCTCTGAGAGTGTATATGTGTTTGTCAGTGAGTATGTATGTGTGTCAGTGAGAGTGTATGTGTTTTTCAGTGAATGTGTATGTGTGTGTAAGTGTGTGTACCTGTCACTGAGAGTGTGTGTCTGTCAGTGTGTGCAAGCGTCTCTGTCACTGAGAGTGTGTATTTGTCAGTGAATGTGTATGTCTGTCAGTGTGTGTCTGTCAGCTGGTATATGTGTGTCAGTCAATATGTGTGTCTGACTCTGAGTGCATATATGCCTGTCAGGGAGTGTTGTCTATGCGTTTGTCAGTGAGTATCTGTCAGTGAGTGAGTGTGTACGCATTTCTGTCAGTGAGTGTGCCTGTGTCTGTCGGTGAATGCGTGCCTGTCAGTTAGTGTATATGTGTGTCGGTGAATGTGAGTGTGTGTAACCAGGCCCGGACTGACCATCGGGCACACCGGGCAAATGCCCGGTGGGCCGCGGTGGCCATGGGCCGAGGCCGGCAGGGGAAGGTCCCAGGATCTCCCCTGCCGGTCTATGCAGGGCCGGCACTATCCGAGCGCCGGCCCCGCTGTGTGCCATGACGGGCCGGTGGGGAGATCAAAGATCTCCCTCACCGGCCCACTTGAATAGATCTGCAGCTGGGGAGGGAGAGGACCCGGCGGAGCTCTATCTTGCAGCTCCGCTGGGTTCCTCTCGCGAGATCCGGCGCGTTGCCATGGCAACGACCGGATCTCGCGAGAATGAACTCTAGCCTCCCAGGCTGGAGTTCACTCACCCTCTGGACCACCAGGGATGAAAGAGTGCCTGAACCCCCCTCCCACATACCACAATGCCAGTCCCCCCCTCCCAGACTAAAGGTAAGAAGGGAGGGGGGGGACATTATAACTGCTATTATAACATTATAACTATTATTTTTATTTTTTACCCCCCAAAACACACACACACAAAATCCCTTCTAATATTCACACACAGCACTCTCACACCTCATCACACACAGCACTCTCACACCCCATCACACACAGCACTCTCACACACAGTACTCTCACACACAGCACTCTCACACCCATCACACACAGCACTCTCACACACAGCACTCTCATACTCCATCACACACAGCACTCTCATACCCCATCACACACAGCACTCTCATACCCCATCACACACAGCACTCTCACACCCATCACACACAGCACTCTCACACCCATCACACACAGCACTCTCATACCCCATCACACACAGCACTCTCATACCCATCACACACAGCACTCTCATACCCCATCACACACAGCACTCTCATACCCCATCACACACAGCACTCGCATACCCCATCACACACAGCACTCTCTCACCCCATCACACACAGCACTCTCACACACAGCACTCTCACACACTGCACTCTCACACACAGCACTCTCACACACAGCACTCTCACACCCATCACACACAGCACTCACACCCATCACACACAGCACTCTCACACCCAGAACTCTCACACCCATCACACACAGCACTCTCACACCCATCACACACAGCACTCTCACACCCAGAACTCTCACACCCATCACACACAGCACTCTCACACCCATCACACACAGCACCCTCACACCCAGCACACACAGCACCCTAACACCCGTCACACACAGCACTCTCACACCCAGCACCCTTACACACATCATACACAGCACCCATCACACACATCATACACAGCACCCATCACACACATCATAAACAGCACCCTCACACACAGCACCCACACACACATCACACACAGCACCCCTCAAACACAGCATCCATCGCACACACATACTGCACCCTTCACATACACACTACATCCCTCACAGACACCCACTGCACCAAACACACACACAATACTTCTGAATATATATATACACACACACACATACTGCACTCCTAAACACATTACGTTCCAGACACACACTAGATCCCTTACCCAACTCTGGATTATAAACACACACTAGATCCATTTATACACTCTGAATCCTTATATACACACACTCACTAGATCTCCTACACATTCTGGGTCCTTCAAACACACACTAGACTCCTGTATACACACACACTGCGCCATCTACACACACACACTTCATTCCTAAAATACACACTCTGGATCCCTTATATACACACTAGATTCATTGTAAACAAACACATACCCTGAAACACACACTCTCTACAACCCCTACAAACACTACATCACCTATATACACACACACTATAGCCTGTATGCACACACTTACTACATCCCCTATACACACATTCTCTACAGCCCCTAGCCATATATGCATTACATTACACCAAAAACACAACACTACTAAAACCGACCTTGTTACACAATACCACACCACAATCAGTTCACTCTACATACACGCAATACCACAAGCAGGCTCCAAACACATGCACAATACTCTTTCCTGGCCCTTTTGTCTCCTGGTATCCATTTATAGAGTCACCAGAGACAAATTGCAAGGAAACACAGTGCAAGCATGTTATTAAATTTGCTTGCACTGTGCAGAACAAATACAGGGCTTTTTTTTCATGCTAGAGCTCTTTAGCAGAGCTCTGCGCATGGTCTGCCCTGGAAGAGTATTGAACCAATATGCTCACTTTGAGATGGGGCGTGTTTGTCATTGGTGATGACGAAACACACCCTCTCTGCCCCGCCCCCTTCTTAGTGGGCCGCTGTGATAAAAAAATGCCCGGGCCGAATTTTTCTCCCAGTCCGGCCCTGTGTGTAACTGTGAATGAGTGAGTGTGTATGCCTGTGTATGTTTCAGTGAAAGCATGTGTTGGTTAAACAGTGTGTGTGACAATGACTGTGTATCTGTAAGTGAGTGTATGTCAGTGCATGCATCAGTGAGGGCGTGTGTCTGTCAGGAAGAGAAATTTGGAAGAGGGGGGTACCCGAATTTTGTCAAGCCTAGGGCAGCACAAAACCAGAATACACCACTGCATGTATCCATGTATCATGTCCCCATGATGCAACATGTTTTCCTAGTTTGATTATATTGCCCAATATTAAGGTGAGAAAGTAAAAAACTACAACTAAAATGTCGCCACAAGTCTGTATTACTGAGGGAAAAAGTAGAAAAAGAAAGTATAAGGGCTGGCAGAAAGACCACTGGCAATGTATCTGATACTGCACAGTTCTCCTCATCTACCACCAATGATACCTCATCCACTACTACTAACTTTGGTTGCTGTTCGGGATAGTTTCAGTATTCAACAGAGGCAGATTAGAAGGGGACAGGTGGACTCTTTATCAACCCAGAGACATGTCCACGAGCCCGCTCTTGACCATTTTGTTAGATATCATTCCAGGTTCCTTACTGTACTGTTCCTGCATGCTAGAATTGGAGGAGGAGCTGGCTAGTGCTGTAGGTCAGTTGTTGGTTTTCTCCATAGATTTATGGAGTGGTCCTACTAGCAATAATGCCTTTCTCTAATTGAAAGCATACTGGTGACAGCCCACAGTGCCTGGGTATGGCTTTAGTTGAAGAAGTTCAACCTTAGCAGTATGACAATCTGGGAGTAGATTTGTTGCCTTGGGCTAAAAATGGTGACCCTATGTAGGAGGAACAGTTCCTATTCTGCTCTGTGTCAGTGTGTATCAGGGTCCCTGAGGACAGGTGTCAATTCATATCTGCCAAGTGACCCTTTGTAGGGGGAACAGTCCCTATTCTGCTCTGTGTCAGTGTGTATCAGGGTCTCTAAGGACAGGTGTCAATCCATATGTCAAGGTGTCAATATGTCATATGTCAGGTGTCAATCCATATCCATTGTGATTTAGGAATGTTAGGTGATTTATGCCCTTTATGGATTAAAACCAGACTCTGCATCAACTATGTAATTAGTCCATGGGAGTTTTGCCATGGATCCCCCTCCGGCATGCCACAGTCCAGGTGTTAGTCCCCTTGAAACAACTTTTCCATCACTATTGTGGCCAGAAAGAGTCCCTGTGGGTTTTAAAATTCGCCTGCCTATTGAAGTCTATGGCGGTTCGCCCGTTTCACGAACATTTGCGGAAATTTGCATCCGACGTTCGCGAACGGAAAATTTTATGTTCGCGACATCTCTAATGTGAATGTATATGTGACAGTATATTTTATATATAATACACCTATGCATTCAAACACTAACAATACACACAAATGCACACCTGCATTCTAACACCAACACTACACACAAATACAAACCTACATTCAAACACTAACACTACACACAAATACAATTCTGCATTCAAGCACAAAACCTACACACACATACTCAAACATACAGACATAGCATTCTCTGCTCACTCTTCCTGCTGCCTAGTCACATTGTTTGCCTACTTTTAAGTTGTTTGAATAAACATCCCCAAGGTCTGTCTCCGCTACAAATTTACATGATTATAGTGGTAATTTTTGAGGAAATTTCCTTTTAGATTGTAATATTATGATTGAATAGCTCTTAAGCAGTGTTCTTTTCTAATGACTCCCAGCTACCACTTCTCAAAAAAACACGTCATTCAGGTTTGACTTTCTTTATGCACAGGATCTAATTTAAATACCATGTACCTATAGACACAGGATCTCCGGCTTCATTTCCCCCCTGGACCTCTCTGCCAGCAATACTCCACTGCCTTGAGTGGATTTACTTGTAATGCAATGCTGGACAGGAAGCAATTGTAGGGCTGTAGAAAATATCCTTGTGTAAAGTGAATGCAAACCTGAAGATTTTCGTGCTGTGAGCTTATGCAAATTCAAAGAATGGGAGCAATTGAATGAAAGAAAAACAAAAAACAAAAAGGTTTGCATTATGGCTCCCTTGGCCCCTGTATCCAGGATCTTCCTAATACTAACACACTCAAGACACCTGTCGCCTGAGAACTTTATTTCAATTTAGTTGTGTAATTTCAGTGTCATTAATTACAATTTTCATGACACATTTTTTTAACCAAGATTCCCCTATTCATCTGAATATCCCTACACAATTGTTTAAGGCTAGATAGATCATTTTAATTACATTTTTATAAAAGTAGCATGACTAGTTTAGGTAATATAAAGTAAATATGTAAACATATTAGTTTTTTTTTTTTTTTTTAAATGTATTAATAGGAAAGATAGCATTAAAAAAAAAGGTTCATTTGAATTGATTAATCCAAATTTTTTGGGGGGTTCAGATGAATTTCATACATACCATTGTGTTGGGAAAGAAGTTTCAGATGAACCAAAATGGTGCGAAAATGTGCCTGTTTTTTGTACTGCAATGCAAAATGTCTAAAATATTGCCTAGTTAATGGCTCCACAATCAGGCATTTTTTAAATGAGTTGTCATGATCATATTATTATCTGTATTAAAAATATATTTGGTTACATTTTATATAATTCAAAATTATGTTTTTTTTTCTTGTTTTTTTTTGGTCACATAGATTTTTATTGGAAATTTTACAAAAATACATACATTCATTCATACATTACAGTTATCATTTCGACAGGATTATTCATACGTTGTTTACATAAATTAGCTTTATTATACAATATTTCGTTTATTTTTTAAGCCCTGATCTTATTACTCGTACAATAACATTTTTTCAAAGTTGTTTTTTTCTTTTGAAATCTTACAAAAAATAATAAAAAAAAAAAAAATGAAAGTAAAAAGTGAGTCTGCATTGGGCAATTGAGGAGCTACTTACTTACTGAGTGACCATCCTTATGTATCGGAAAAAAACTGTGTCCTGTCAGGTTATTCCAACTGTGTCTTTGGAGGTAGCAGGCATAGCCACATCACGGGACTCAGGCAGTCAATGCTAAACAACTAAACTTAGAAGACCTTTTAAAACACCACTGCCATGTGCAACTATTCTTTTAGACATTTAGGGGGGGGGAAATTGAAAGCAAATTGCATCTATGCATGAAGAAATCATAATAAAAAAGACATAGCCACAGGGTGAAACCATTACCACTAAACACATTTTAAAAGATTACACAACATTTGTGAAAAGCATTTTAGAAAATGTTTAGTAATTTAGAAGAAAAAAAATTGAATTTGAAGGCAATTTGCATATGAAGATTTAGCAGGCATAGTGACACTGAAAGACTCAGACAGTCAGGGTGAAAAAAGGGGGAACCATAAAAGCAGGTAATTTAATTTGAAATATAGATGCCCTCTATTAGACAGACACATGTAGGCAGGTTTGTGTTTTGTCTACTTTAAAGTCCAATTATGGATGTGATGCAAGTCATAAAACAAGTTAATTTTGTTACAATATATTACAATATGTAGAATGTGTGCCGAAAAGTGCAAACATAGAAAGGAACCATGCAACAGAGCTTTGATTATGTTAGCAGCTCCATCATTGACCACAAACCCAACTTACACATTGGTGCCTGCCTACTCTCCCTAGCCAATTTGTCACTATTTGCCTGATTGCATGCAAGATGTTTTCTGAAGTTTGCTTTTTATCCATCACTTAAGCATGTAGCAGAGGAGATCGACATCCTTTTTTAGTCGAATGTATCGCCCACTGTCAGTCCCTTCGGGATCCATCCCTCATTCATCTTAATAAAGGTGAGGTAATCTAGACTTTTTTGACCTAGGCGACTTCTCTTCTCAGTGACAATACCTCCTGCTGCACTGAAGATCCTTTCTGATAGGACACTTGAAGTGGGGCAGGCCAGAAGTTCTATCGCAAATTGGGATAGCTCAGGCCACAGGTCAAGCCTGCACACCCAGTAGTCAAGGGGTTCATCGCTCCTCAGAGTGTCGATATCTGCAGTTAAGGCAAGGTAGTCTGCTACCTGTCGGTCGAGTCGTGATCTGAGGGTGGATCCCGAAGGGCTGTGGCGATGCGTAGGACTTAAAAAGCTCCGCATGTCCTCCATCAACAACACGTCTTTAAAGCGTCCTGTCCTTGCCGGCGTGGTCGTGGGAGGATTACTTTCACCTCTTCCCCTGTTAGATTCCCGTTGTGCTGTGACATCACCCTTATACGCTGTGTAAAGCATACTTTTAAATTTATTTTGCAAATGCTGCATCCTTTCCGACTTGTTGTAATTTGGTAACATTTCAGCCACTTTCTGCTTATACTGGGGGTCTAGTAGCGTGGACACCCAGTACAGGTCGTTCTCTTTCAGCCTTTTTATACGAGGGTCCCTCAACATGCACGACAGCATGAAAGACCCCATTTGCACAAGGTTGGATGCCGAGCTACTCATTTCTCGTTCCTCCTCCTCAGTGATCTCAATGAAGGTATGTTCTTCCCCCCAGCCACGTACAACCCCTTGGTACCAGATAGGTGACAACGAGCACCCTGGGATGCCTCTTGTGGTTGGTCTTCCTCCTCCTCCTCAAAGCCACATTCCTCCTCTGACTCCTCTTCCTCACAATCCTCTTCCAGCGTTGCCGCAGGTCCAGCAAGCGATGCTGATAAGGCTGTTTCTGGTGGTGATGGTGACCACAACTCTTCCTCTTCCTCTTCACGCTCATCTACGGCCTGATCCAGCACTCTTCGCAGGGCACGCTCCAGGAAGAAAACAAATGGTATGATGTCGCTGATGGTGCCTTCGGTGCAACTGACTAGGTTTGTCACCTCCTCAAAAGGACGCATGAGCCTACAGGCATTGCGCATGAGCGTCCAGTAACGTGGCAAAAAAATTCCCAGCTCTGCAGAGGCTGTCCTAGCACCCCGGTCATACAAATAGTCGTTAACGGCTTTTTCTTGTTGGAGCAGGCGGTCGAACATTAGGAGTGTTGAATTCCAACGTGTCGGGCTGTCGCAAATCAAGCGCCTCACTGGCATGTTGTTTCGCCGCTAGATATCTGAAAAGTGAGCCATGGCCGTGTAGGAACGCCTGAAATGGCCACACACCTTCCTGGCCTGCTTCAGGACGTCCTGTAAGCCTGGGTACTTATGCATAAAAAAAGCATTGTACGATCAGATGTCAACTTGCCCAAATTCAATGCCGCCAACAAATTTCTTCCGTTGTCACAAACCACTTTGCCAATCTCCAGTTGGTGCGGAGTCAGTCACTGATCCACCTGTGCATTCAGGGCGGACAGGAGTGCTGGTCCGGTGTGACTCTCTGCTTTCAGTCAAGTGAACCCCAAGACAGCGTGACACTGCCGTATCCGGGATGTGGAATAGTACCTGGGGAGCTGGGGGGTGCCGTTGATGTGGAGCAAGACGCAGCAGCAGAAGAGGACTCAGCCGAGGAGGTTATGGAAGAAGATGGAGTAGGAGGAGTAGAGGAGGTGGCAGCAGGCTTGCCTGCAAGTCGTGGCGGTGTCACCAACTCCTCTGCAGAGCCACGCATTCAATGCTTGGCAGCCGTCAGCAGGTTTACCCAATGCGCAGTGTAGGTGATATACCTGCCCTGACCATGCTTTGCAGACCAGGTATCAGTGGTCAGATGGACCCTTGCCCCAACACTGTGTGCCAGACATGCCATTACTTCCTTTTTTCACAATCGAGTACAGGTTGGGGATTGCCTTTTGTGCAAAGAAATTTCATCCGGGCACCTTCCACTGCGGTCTCCCAATAGCTACAAATTTTTGGGACGCCTCAGACTCCACCAGCTTGTATGGTAAAAGCTGGCGGGCTAAGAGTTCAGACAAGCCAGCTGTCAGATGCCGGGCAAGGGGGTGACTTTGTGACATTGGCTTCTTACGCTCAAACATGTCCTTGACAGACACCTGACTGTGGGCAGATGAGCGGGAACTGCGAGAGACGGAGTGGCGGATGGTTGAGAGGGGGCAAGGAGGACAGCAGTGGTTGACGTGGCTGAAGATGCTGGACCAGGCGGAGGATGGCGGCTTTGAGTTTGTGTGCTGCTTGTACTCATGTGTTGATCCCATAGGTGTTTGTGATGTGCGATCATGTGCCTTCGCAAAGCAGTTGTACCTAGGTGGGTGTTGGACTTCCCACGACTCAGTTTCTTTTGGCACAGGTTGCAAATGGCATCGCTGTTGTCAGAGGCAGACACACAAAAAAATGCCACACTGCTGAGCTCTGCAATGACGGCATTCTGGTGGTGGCAACAGCATGCGTTGATTGGCGTGCTGTCTGGCTGACCGCGGGTGCCAATGCATGCTGTCTGACTGTGCCACTAGCTCCTTGCGACGACCTCTCCCTGCTTCCAACTCGTTTCCTCCTCCTCTCTGTCTCCTGTCTCCCCATCTGTACTTTCCCCCTGTTCTTCTTCTCTTCTAGCGGGCACCCACGTGACATCCACAGACGCATCGTCATCATCAACCACTTCACTTGTATCTGACAACTCAGCAAAGGAAGCAGCAGCGGGTACAACATCATCGTCATCACACCGTACGTCCATGTGTGTAATGCTGCCTGACTGAGACATATCCCTGTTATCTACATCCTTTGGCAATAATGGTTGCGCATCACTCATTTCTTCCAACTGATGTGTAAATAACTCCTCTGACAGATCAAGTGAAGCGGCTGTGGTGCTAGTGTTGGTGGTGGGGGCAGGCGGGTGAGTGGTAACTTGAGAGGTGCCCGAAGCTAAGCTGGAGGAGGATGGTGCGTCAAGGTTCCGAGCGGAAGCTGTGGAAGATTGGGTGTTCTGTGTAAGCCAGTCAACTATGTCCTCAGAACCTTTCGAGTTCAGGGTACGTGGCCTCTGAACACTGGGCATTATTCTAGGGACAAAGGGAATCACAGCACCACGACCACGACGGCCCCTACGGGGTGGCCTGCCTCTGCCTGTCATTTTTCTTTCGATTAGTGGTACTATGCTTGCAAGCCACTGTGACAACAGATATGAGTGGCACTGTGCACTGGCAGAAGTTGGCAGAGTAGACGCTGTAGGCCTGACACACACGCTTGCAGACAACTAACTGCTATTCAATCTATTACAGTCAAAAAATGTACACTACTGTTACACCAGATATGAGTTGCACTGGTGTGACACTGTGCCCTGGCAGGCCCTGAAACGCACACGTGTGAAGGAAACTGACTGCTATTATATAACAGTCAAAAAAGTTTTTTTTTTTTCAAATGCAAGCTATTGTGACACCAGATATGAGTGGTGGCACTGGGCAAGTGGGCACAGTATACGCTGTGAGCCTGACACACACGCTGGCAGGCAGGCAACTGCAATTAGACTACACAGAAAAAAAAAAAAGCAGACTGATGTTCTAGCCCTAAAAAGGGCTTTTTGGAGTGCTGTCCTTAGAGCAGAGATCAGATGAGTCCTTCAGGACTGTAGTGGACACTTAATACACTAGCCTAGCTATCGATTTCCCTATTAAATCAGCAGCAGCTACACTGTCCCTTCTCTCACTAAGAATGCAGCTTCCAGGGGGCGGGGCCTAGCTGTCATGGAGGAAAGACGCACTTCATGTGAGCTCCCTCAATATCTCACTTTAAGCAGCTATCAACAAGCGAATTTCACCCCAGAAGGGGATGACCCAGCAATGTTGCTCCTACCTGACCGACCTGACATACTTAATAGCGGTCAGCAACTCAACAGAGTCTTACTTACCTCCGCGTGGCAAGTGTGGCCTGGTGCTCACCGGGCGGGAGAGGTGGCCGATCTCCTGATCCTGGGATGCCCAGGAGCAGCTACTTCCCGGCAGGAGCTCCGTTACCCCCCCTCGGACCGGTGGGGGTTATCCTGGTCCACCCCTGAGAGGCTGTCTGGAGCTAATGGACGCACAGAGCACAGCCGCCCAGGCTGACATACTCATCTGCGACTCTCCCAATATGGCGGCAGCCGCGTGTCCTCCTGGTACCAGCAAAGCATGGGAGGATATTGAGTCTAAGCTGGACAGACTCTTTAATCAATTTTGGAAGCAAATAACAAGCAGGAAGCCTCAACAAGCTCCACCACAGCCCCAACAAGCTCCACAGCTAAGCGAAGCAGTGCCCATTAAAATCCACCAACGCAAAAGGCGTCGAAGATGGGACCGGAGGTACAAACAGAAATGCAGAGCCTGCCCTACGTCAAGCACTCGCCTCCACCTTAAGCCACCACAATCCCGCACCGGACGTGAAGCACCACCGGGACAGATCCGACCACCCGACAAAACAAGCTTCCACCACCTCAAGCCGCGAACCCGGCACTCAGCCAGAGACTTGTCTTTGTTGTTCCAGGTATCAGGGAATCCCAGGGTCAGCACCTGGCGCCCAGAAGGGATCGGATGAGCACACGCAGTAAACAGCAGTTTGCCAAGCATGTATTTATTTATGAGTTACTTGTACTGAGTACCAGATGTGAACCCTATTTAAATGAGGTTTGTGAAATTAGGTGTTCTACAACCTAAACATAATTTTTAAAACAGTTTCAAAATGCTTCTAATTCTCATGATGCCAGACATTTAACATTGCACATAACATGAACAGTGTGATTAAATTAATTCTTTTTAATCTCTTTATACATTCAAGCAATGGGACTCAACACCATAATAAGAACAGATATTTGTGCATGTGAATGAGGCCTTCTTATGTATAACCACAGTGCACTTTTTGTAATTTTTTTCTTAGATTTCTAAACCTTTTTGGTCATTAGTTTTTTAGCAGTGCAACATCTCTGTGACCTCTATGACTTATTAATCAAGATGTATTTTTTTTGCGTGTCGCTGTGAGATATTTTGTTTTGCTTGTAAAGGGATGCCATTGTGTAGTGCTCTTTTATACAATAGAGAATAAAAACAAGTAAGAAAATACTTAATAAAAAAAAAATTCACCATCTTAGCCACGAACACCACTGTCTCACTCTATAAATGAGTCCGAAGACAGATATTTCTTTCTTACTCTATGTAACTTACTTCCAGCAGCAGCAGCAGTCATTTTGATTGGGCCTAGATGCAAAGATGTTGCTTCACTAATATCCATACTAATTTAGCAAGATATTTTGAACACATGAAAAGAAAAAAATTATATATATATATTTTTTTTTTTATTCTTTATTTTTTGTGTGCAGACATTAACCCCTTAAGGACACATGACATGTCTGACACGTCATGATTCCCTTTTATTCCAGAAGTTTGGTCCTTAAGGGGTTAAACAAGCAGAGTTGCACTGCCACAACAGCTGGTGCAAGTCGATTTTTACACATGTGTTAACAGTCGTATTATGGCATCAAAAGCATTGCACATTTTTATTTTTTTTTGTTATACAGGGGGAGAAAACCAGTTTAAATTGTAAGCTTATATATCACAGTAATAAACAGTAAATAACAACATGAGGAATTCAGAGGATAGGAACCCCTGGTTTGTATTGCCACTGGGTACTTATAGTGAGTAGAGATACATAGTCCTCCGCATTGCAGACAGGATTGTCTGAATATGAGTGGGCTTTTGGTGTCGAAGATTTATCCTACTCCACATATGGGCCACTGCATACAGTCCTTCAATTTGGCAGGAATGGTGTTGTGGCTTTTCTCCAGGCTGCTCAGTGGGAAGTGACAGGTCTTTTGTGTGTACGCTGCTGGTAGGTTGCTGTAACATGGATCACTGCTTTTAGTAGCCCGGACAGCAGTGGGTGCTCTCTCTGCTTGTCCCGTGTTGCTCCTGTTCCTCCTTGCTGGGTCTCGGGCTCGAGGGAGCACCAGAGGTCAGGCAGCTTGCTGAGCACGCGGGTGTCTGGTCGCAAGATCCTCCGGAAGGGTCTCCCCTCTGAGGTGTTATTGGTGATCCTGTACCACTGCTTGGGTTACTTGCGGGGTTATGGAGTGAGGTCTGCCATATATGCGCTCCCAGAACTCCTGACAGAGCCTGTCGAATCGAGCTTCAAAGCTCGCCCCTCCACGCTGCGATTGCGGGGCTCTCCTGGTGCTGAGAGTGCTGTATTGCGGCAGCCATCTTGGGCTCGCCATGCGGTTGGTTATTCTGTGGAGGATCCTGCCATTGCTGAGAAGCATGTTTCCCCAGGGGGAACCGGGATAACCCCCGCCGGTCCAAAGTGGGGGGGGTCGCGGGGCTGCAGTAAAATAGTTGCATGGAGCATGTCCCGTACCGGGAGATCGGCCGCCTCTCCCAGGCCCTGGACTGCAATACATGGTAGGCCTCAGTGTCGGTCGCCATGGGCACTTTGATTCTCGGGTCCACACACGTATCCCCATGTTCCTGCTCTATGCTAGGTAGGGCACAAGTTGTGTTAAGCAGTTTACAGTATTATTTGGGCATGAAAAGTGTGCTTTTGTGCCTGATTGTGCCAGAGCTATCACCAAGCACGTCTGGCCATCTTGGCTGCCAGGCCCCGCCCCCCAAAAAAATTATATTAATTTGAGAGGATTTGTGTCATACACGATTTAAGCCGAGCATTTTCTGTCTATTGTAATGTATTTTTTTATATACCTTTTTATGAATATTTCATACTCCAGGCTCTTGTAGTAAATTTTTAATGAAGTCAGGTAGGAGTGCTGGTTTTACATATTTGTCTGTATATTAGAAATATAAAATTTATTGTGAACTAGGTAGTGCTTCAAGCAATAATAGGTTTTCAGGCACATATTTGAAACTCAGAACTTCATAATTCTGTGTTATTCTAAGCTACGGCAAAGATACAACAAAGTGCCTTAGGTCAAAGGACATTTTTAAATCTATTCTACGCAAACAGAAAACATGCACACATATTGTAGAATATTATTTTTACTTTTATGATTTTTATTAACATAATTATTAATTTATTCATGCAGCACCATTAAAGCACTACGCACAAAAGGTACACCAAAACAGTTTATCAGACAGAAACCTAATGTTTTGAAAGCCATCCCAACATCCTGGCAATAGATGCAGAATTGATACATGTAAAATACCATGTGTTTTACCATGTGATTAAAAAATGTAAAGTTAATTGCCAAAATGGAGGGATAGAGGGAAAAAGCATGAGCAGTAAAAAAAAAAAAACTATATTTATATATTCAATATTTATTAAATATAGATTCTTTTTTTTTTTTACTTCCCTCATTGTTTTCCCTTTGTTAGTCACATCTTATTTGATCTATGAATAAAATGAGCGCTTAGTGGCTGTCCACTAGCCAACAATGTATTTTTGCACTCCATTTGTTTGTTTCATGATACGTCCATATGGCACTTCAGAATTATGGATTTGTACAACTCGTCTAGTGCCTAAAATTTCAATTGGTTTGAAACTGAATGCATAATTCTATTAACTAGTCATGCAAATGCAAAACATTAAATAGGGGCGGGGCTGGGCCGCCGAGCCGAGCGGCAGCCACCCTTGCTGGCTCCGGCTACTAACAGCATCAAACAGCTTAAAAATACCACAATTGGACCCGAAATTGCTCCAACCATCCGAGGAAATGACAGGTAGTCGGATGGTGAGGAGCCAGAGAGCGGGAAGCTGCGGCACAAACCTGGCGAGCACCGCTAAAGGAGCGCATAAAGCCTGTCACAAGCCGCATGAGCGGGAACCACAATACACAAGAGGCATGCAGGGGGTCGGATCCGGCCCCGCTCCCCCCCCACACGGCCGGGGGGGTGATCCCGGCCCAAGAGTCCGAGCTTCAGAGACTGGAGGAGGGGACCCATCCGGTGAGTGTTGTCCTCCCTCATGGAGCCAAAATGGCGGACGGATACCCCGCGCATGAAAAGCGATGGGGAGGGCACCCCACGCACACTATAGAAACCCAGACCAGGGCTCCTCGGCCCCCGGAACAGCGGGTCCCACAACTAGACTCCCCTGGGCGGCGAACTGACTGGCATGGAGCCGGCCCTGTTACTCGGGTTTGGTGGTGGCCCGGGAAAATGCCCCCAAATCTGCGAGCCCTGTGGAGCTGGGGTGCGCAGACCACCCGGTGGACCGGTGACCGGGGGGCTGCGTGCCGGCACCAAGTATGAGACCGGAGGAGGGTGAGGCAGGACGAGGCTGGAGCTCCAAAGAGGCCTTACCGATGCTGGGGAGGTGCAGGAGGCTGAAGCCCTGGTGGACTCTACAGGGGGGGGGACGCTGGACAGCTGCGGTCTCTGAGTGCCCACAGCATGGTGGACCTCACCGCGGGCGCGTTCAACAGCATTGGGGGGGGAAGGAAGGGGGCCTTCTGTGACTGGGGATGCCTGGGGGACTGGAAAAGGTACCGCATGGTGCGGCAAACCCGGAGAGAGGTACTGGGAGGTTCAGAACTCCGGACTCCATCTAGCCCCCTCCAGCGAAGTGACTCACAATTTTTTTTTTTTTTTTTTTTTTCTTTTTCTCTTCACAGTCAGCTGGAGAAGCTCAGTGGTCCCACAGCCACTCCCCAATCTTCTCTCGCCCCAAAACCAGAAAGACACCAGCAACATTGAGATCCTCTCTAAAGCTGACTAAGACAACTGTTTAGGATCCGAGTCGCATGGGGGATGGGAAAGTTGGACTCTCTAGCATCTGTATTTTGCTATAAGGTTTCTATATGTCCTAATGAGCATTCTACATAAGACTGCATGTTTCTTAATGCTACCGCACGCAAACTGACATACACGGTACCCGCATATGTCCTTTAAAAATCTGCATCTAAAAATATGCACCCTTACACAGTAACGATGCATTCACTCTGTTACGTAGTTTTTGAGTTTTAAAACAAAGTACGACAACAACTGCATACTTAAACGACTGTTAAGTATATTCTGATGTATAATATGTACGATGAGAATTGCAAAGTTAGAACAGTGTACAATATCTTATTCGGTTATATACAAGTTAGGTAGATCTAATGTTTTAATACTGCCTAATTACTGCTTTGCATGTTATAACGACTAAGCAATCACACAACCTAACTAACACAAAGCACTGACACAAACCAGCTGCCATACAGCACTTGCATACACCAGACAACACAACGCAAATAAGCCACCCAGCAAACACAAACTAAAGACATACACCAGCTAACATAAGATAATGGCCCGAACAACTAGCGTAAAGCAACTACGCAACCAGCAAACGCACAACACTTGCACGCACCAGTTGACACAATACACTTATTTAACGCTCTAACTGACCTAATAGGGCGACACAGTTCATGAGAATATATAGCACAAAGCCACGTACCGTGAACGAAAATGTTAAGCTAAACTGTCCTCTGCGCAGGCAACCAAATGTCTACACTGTTTTAAACCAATGCTTAAGCCCCTGCGTGGGCAATCACTTGTCTTTCTATTTTAAAAAAATCAGTTTGATACATGCATTTATATTGTGAAAACAATAAAAATATTTAAAACAAAACATTAAATACCTGTATTAATAAATACATAATTAATAGAACCTGACCAAGTTAAGTAGACAGTAAAATATATAGATGGCACTTGTATTATATGGTCAAATGTAAACTCCAACATTCTACCAAAGAACATAAATTTTCATCTAGACCAATTTTCTTTTAGTTTTAACACTTGGCTATTGTGTGAAACTGTATTGAATGCCTTTGAAAAATCCAAATAGATTACATCCACTGCAACTCCCTGATATATACACTTACTTACTTCTTAGAATGCAATTAAGTTAGTTTGGGAATATCTGTCTTTAATAAAATCATTTTGATTTTTGCTTATTACATTATTCCTGAATGTTATCCCTAAATAACATTTCAAATACATTCCCAGCAACATAAACTAACATTTACAGGTCTAGAATTTCTAGGCAGAAATGTTAAAACCTTCTCTAATCATCCAGTATGATTCCTTAAAGATAAGAATCTTGAAAAATTAAAGGCATTTGCTTATTTTTAAACATAGCTCCTGAAGTAGTCATGGGTGAATACCATCCGGCCCTGGAACATTATTTACAATAATTTTCTTTAGCTACTTCAGCACTTAATTCTTGCTATATAATGAAGAAAAATAATGATTTAAAACTTCTGCCAATAATATTTAACAAAACAAATATATAGTTTTTTAATGAGTTTAGGGTTAGAAGCAAACAATTTGTGTTGTTGTTACCTTTATTTAAGGATAATGTGCAGATAGGTTTAGGTATTGGTGACAAAAATAGAGAACTAAATCAAGTAGGTAAGTTAAGTTAGAGAGTCAGATTTTTGTGTTGGGGTAGGTTAACCCAGCACTTTCAGCCTATAATTGCTATCTGGGCAGATTTGCACATGATAATGCATAAATGTAATTTTTACATTAATCATGTGGCTGCAGAAGGGTAGACTTTGGGTGAAAGGTAGAGTTATTACAATTTTTCAAATCACTCCCAAACATAAAACTGGGAGCAGTATTTACAGACTCATTGTACCAAATGTTTAAAATGAGCTTTATTTGTTACGGTGCTTAAAATGACTCTTTAAGTAGGAAGTGTACAATTAGGATGGAACAAACGCATAACAAAAATGCCAAAACTTCATAAGTTAAAGCGATTAATGTAGCTAAGGAATTTTGCACAAATCCAACACATTGATGAAGATTTCCTGGCAAAAACTGAACATTCAAAAATATGTCAAGAATCATATGTACTAAACAAGCAATCCCTATTTTGCACTAAATTGTACAACATGATAATTGATTCACTGTTTACAAATAAATCTATCTGTCTATCTATCTATCTATCTATCTATCTATCTATCCATCCATCCATCTGTCTATTCATCTGTCCATCAATGTAATTAATTCTGGATTCTGGATTAGTGCTTGCATGTATTACTTAGTCCATCTACGAAGAATGCATCAATAATTTGAACTCTGTTGAGGGATTTAAATTGTTGCTTATTGCATTTGTTTTTAGGTATTTTATGGGGATACGTTTGTGGTAATTCTATTTTTGTTAAGCCCAACTGAGGTGCAGCAATAGGTTGAGATAGGTATACTTCTTGTTAGCTATAAATTCCAATGTCTACTCTCTCCACTCTCCTTCTTAAAGCAGTTTTGAAATGCATATATTTTATATATGATATTTTCTGTCCAGTTGGTTTAGTATCGGTGTGCAAGAAAGGTTTGTGTATATGAAGTTACATTTTTTCTTTGGAGGCAGAGTTACTCTTTAAAGAAGGGTTAAACATTTGCTGAATAACATTGGGAACCAATATTGGTTTTAGAGGCTGCTAACCATTTGTTTAATAGTGAGCAGAAAAAAATCTCACTCCTTATAAAATTATATTTCCTTTTGCAAATACAGTGGAACCTCGGAACTCAAACGGTCCCTTACCCGAACAATTTGATAGTCGAACATAAAATTAGAGAAAAAATGTCTCTGTACCTAAAGAAAAAAATGGTACCTGAACAAGTCAGTTGACATTAAAGGGACACTATAGTCACCTTAACAACTTTAGCTTAACCCCTTAAGGACCAAACTTCTGGAATAAAAGGGAATCATGACATGTCACACATGTCATGTGTCCTTAAGGGGTTAATGAAGCAGTTTTGGTGTATAGAACATGCCCCTGCAGCCTCACTGCTCAATCCACTGCCATTTAGGAGTTAAATCCCTTTGTTTATGAACCCTAGTCACACCTCCCTGCATGTGACTTGCACAGCCTTCCATAAACACTTCCTGTAAAGTGAGCCCTATTTAGGCTTTCTTTATAGCAAGTTCTGCTTAATTAAGATTTTCTTATCCCCTGCTATGTTAATAGCTTGCTAGACCCTGCAAGAGCCTCCTGTGTGTGATTAAAGTTCAATTTAGAGATTGAGATACAATTATTTAAGGTAAATTACATCTGTTTGAAAATGAAACCAGTTTTTTTTTTTCATGCAGGCTCTGTCAATCATAGCCAGGGGAGGTGTGGCTAGGGTTGCATAAACAGAAACAAAGTGATTGAACTCCTAAATGACAGTGAATTGAGCAGTGAAATTGCAGGGGAATGGTCTATACACTAAAACTTTATTTAGCAAAAGTAATTTAGGTGACTATAGTGTTCCTTTAACCTCGTTGGTTCCTCATTGGAACCTCGTTGGTATGCCGCATCAGCTGCGTGTGCTAGACAGAGTGAATAGAGCTCTATTCTGTCAGCAAACAGCTCCATTCTGTCAGCAAACAGAACTGACAGGTGAAGTGAAGTAAAATTTTAATTTAATTTACATTGTTTTTTGTATTATTTTATGCATGTAAAATATTATTAAACTGTAAGATTTGTAATCTTGGGAGTGATCTAATTTACATTAATTAATTTTGATTCTGCTTTCAAACAAATCGGATCTCAAACAGCCATCTTGAATGGATTAAGTTTAAGTTCCAAGGTTCCACTGTAGTAAGCTGGTGTGCAACACAGCTGTTTAAATCAAAACACTGTTTCACTATATGTTGTGATGTGTCCATCAAGGTAGCAGTCTTTCTCTTGTTTGCTAACAATTCAAAGTTCTGAGGTGAGGTGAAATAATCAATGCCCCTGGGGATGACTGTTAATTCCAGTGTCAATAATAAATGTAACTGCAAACATTCCAACTCACACCATTTCTGTTACATTCCTAATTTTTCTTCTTGTTTTCTCTAATATAGGGGTGATATCTCAATTTAAAATTGGTGTTATTTTGGCTGCAAAATTCTAAAGGTTGAGAGACAATCTGTTGTTGTCTATGGTGATTGCTCCTTATTTAACTATTTGCTGCAGAATAGTACCTGTTGTTCCCTTGGGAAGATTCCCCCCATATTGTTTTAGAATTTACACTCATACAATGTGACAATACCAGCATACAATGAGACACATTGGAAAGCAGTTTACATTGTCAGAATTGTGTTTTTCTCTTGCAGAATGTTCTGCCAAACCTTGACTGTCTGGGTACATCATTGGATATGATTAAACCGAACTAGAACTGTTTCCATTGCGCCAACATACAGTATTCTGTAATGTTATACAAAAGGAAACAATAGAAACATTTAAATGGATACTGTACTCACTATAAGTATTTCATCTCTTTGAATTGCGTATAGTGTCTGGGGTCCTTTGGCACTGTCCCTCCATTCAGTATTAAACAAAGTTCAAGCATTTTAACACTAAATAAGAGTCTTTGGCCACCCAAAGTCTGGCCCCTTCTGGAGGTGTGGCTAAGGCAGAGATTACACACTTCCTTGTAGTCATACCCATCACACCATCAGTTAGAGATCTGATAGGCTAAAAGCAGTCAGCTGACACTCAACAAAGCTGCCCATTTGCTGCTCAGGCTTATACATCCTCATTAGCTAGAGCAGCACACAGGGTAGGGGCTGCTGGAGATTCTCATTTAGCATTAAAACATAAAAACATTAAAAAGTTTCAATGCTGAATGAAATTATGGCAACCAGGGGATTCCAGACACTATAACCTGTTTAATGAGATGAAGCAGACACAGAGTCTACAGTATCCTTATAATTCTAACAAAACATGTATGATATACAGGAAAAATAGGTGAAGAGGGCCCTCCACAAATTAGCTTACAATATAAAGAACAGTAAAGTAAAGTCCTCCTTTCGGGTAACTTGACAGCTATGTCAAAGTGTGGAAAAAGCAGTGCCCTATCAGCTTCTCCCAACTGCATCTGTAGCAGGCATATTTACACTGCAAGACTTGGTCAAGTAGGGCGAATCCACTACAAGGAAACGCATTTTTTTAAAAAGTGGGAGCAGAAGTTATTTTAATTATTTTAATTTGAAAAAAGAAACCGAAAGGAAAAGGTCTTTGGGCATTGACTCACATCTTCCAACCTGAGAAGAACAAAGCCTGAGTGACGATCCTATCAGCTTTTCCCAACTGCTTCTGCTGAGTTAACAGGTCTAGTAACACTGCAAGACTCAGCTAGACAGGCTGAAAAAAAAACCACAATGATAAAAAATATTACACACACCACCAATGCCACATTTTCTAATACTTTTTTCAGATAGGGTTCACGTGTGCAGTAAACTTCCACACACTGTACTAAGGGAAGAAGCACACTACAAAACAAACAATCTGTCTCTTATTGGAAACAAACATAAGTGTAGGTAGAACTGGCAATAGCAGCAGGCAAGAGGAACATTTTACATTTTATTTCAAGATATGTTTTTTATTTTTAATTCACTGATTTATGAGTGGTCTTCTGGCTGTTTCTGTCCATCCTGCCTCTTTTGACTACTGTCACTATCCTAACTTGCTCTGGATCAGGGTGGAGGTAGAAGTACTAGAGGAGTTACTGCTGGTAGTAGGTGGTGACAGCTGTGCAGAATTAAATGCATTAATGTTAGACTTGCTGTCTGCCCTAGTGGCTTCTTGTTCTGCTTGTTCCCTCAGTAATACAGACTTGTCATGCCTTTTCAGATGTAGGTTCAGGGGCGGATTGACCGGTCGGGCACTTCGGACGTGGTCCGAGGGCCCGGCCGGGAGGGGGGCCCGCCGCAGCCGTGCACATAATGTGCACGGCTGCAAAGTTATTCAGTGTGTGGAGATCGGGGAGATCGGGGCCCGGGCTCGGCGCTGTATCAGGAGGAGGAGGAGGAGGAGGAGGAGGAGGAGGAGTAGGAGGGGCCCGGTCCTGTGCGCGGAGGCGTGTCGACGTCACTACGTGACGCGATGACGTCGACGGGCGCCGCCTGCACGGGACCGGAATCCACACTACAAAAAAGAGGGGACGGCCATCTTCTTCACATCCCAGGCCCAGCAACCAGCAACCAGCAGGTCAGCCACAGACCCCCCGGCCCCAGCCACAGACCCCCAGGCCCCAGCCACAGGGCCCCAGGCCCCATCCACAGGGCCCCAGCCACAGGGCCCCAGGCCCCAGCCACAGGGCCCCAGGCACAAGGCCCCAGCCACAGGGCCCCAGGCCAGCCCCAGCCACAGGGCCCCAGGCCCCAGCCACAGGGCCACAGGCCAGCCCCAGCCACAGACCCCCAGGCCCCAGCCACAGGGCCCCAGGCCCCATCCACAGGGCCCCAGCCACAGGGCCCCAGGCCCCAGCCACAGGGCCCCAGCCACAGGGCCCCAGGCACAAGGCCCCAGCCACAGGGCCCCAGCCACAGGGCCCCAGCCACAGGGCCCCAGGCACAGGGCCCCAGGCACAGGGCCCCAGGCCAGCCCCAGCCACAGGGCCCCAGGGCCCCAGCCACAGGGCCCCAGGGCCCAAGCCACAGGGCCCCAGGGCCCCAGCCACAGGGCCACAGGGCCC
The DNA here is from genome assembly GCF_036172605.1 of Pelobates fuscus. Taxonomy (NCBI): domain Eukaryota; kingdom Metazoa; phylum Chordata; class Amphibia; order Anura; family Pelobatidae; genus Pelobates; species Pelobates fuscus. Next base: position 350,646,130 of record NC_086317.1, on the reverse strand, counting down.
CAGCCACAGGGCCACAGGGCCCCAGCCACAGGGCCACAGGGCCCCAGCCAAAGGGCCACAGGGCCCCAGGCCCCAGCCACAGGGCCCCAGCCACAGGGCCCCAGGCCCCAGCCATAGGGCCCCAGGCCCCAGCCACAGGCCCCAGGCCAGCCAGCAAGCCACAGGCCCCAGGCCAGCCAGCAAGCCACAGGCCCCAGGCCAGCCAGCAAGCCACAGGCCCCAGGCCAGCCAGCAAGCCACAGGCCCCAGGCCAGCCAGCAAGCCACAGGCCCCAGGCCAGCCAGCAAGCCACAGGCCCCAGCCAGCAAGCCCCAGGCCCCAGCCAGCAAGCCCCAGGCCCCAGCCAGCAAGCCCCAGGCCCCAGCCAGCAAGACACAGGCCTCAGCCAGCCAGCCACAGGCCAGCCAGCCCCAGACCCCAGGCCAGCCAGCCCCAGACCCCAGGCCAACTAGCCGGCCAGCCAAAGGTCCCAGGCCAGCCGGCCCCAGGCCACCTAGCCAGCCAGCCACAGGCCCCAGGCCAACTAGCCAGCCAGCCACAGGCCCCATGCCAACTAGCCAGCCAGCCACAGGCCCCAGGCCAACTAGCCAGCCAGCCACAAGCCCCAGGCCGACTACCCAGCCACCGACAGGCCAGCAGCCGGCGACAGGTCGGCCACAGCAGCCAGCCACAACCCAGCAGCCAGTCACAGGCACCCACAGCCCTGCAGACGGCCACCACAGGCCGCCAGCTGGCCACCACAAGGCAGCCGGCCACCACAAGGCAGCCGGCCACCACAAGCCAGCCGGCCACCACAAGCCAGCCGGCCCACAGGCCAGCAGCCCAGCCGGCCCACAGGCCAGCAGCCCAGCCGGCCCACAGGCCAGCAGCCCAGCCGCCCATAGGTCAGCAGCCCAGCCGCCCATAGGTCAGCAGCCCAGCCGCCCATAGGTCAGCCGGCCACAGGCACCCACAGCCCAGCAGCCGGCCACTACAGGCTGCCAGCCAGCCTGCCTATAGCAAGCCCCTTAGGGGAGCTTCTCTGTGCTTCAGTGCATTTATACACTTAATGTATTTTTCTATTAGAGCAGGGCTCGACAAATCCCAGGTCGCCATGTGTTTTTACTCACCTTTTTTCTTACGCTTTGCCTGTTTTGCCGCAGCTGGTCCCGACCCTATGGCTGGTCCTTCCTCCATGGCGGATATCATCAATCTTTAAGTCAATGCTTTCCCATAGGCTTTAGGAGGATATTGCGCATGTGCAGAAAAGGCTGTTCTGCGCCAATCAGCATCAATGCATCTCTATTGGGAACATTCAGCACCTCCATGCAGAGGCTGAAACTAAGCGTGAGTGACTGCCACAAGAGGCGTCCCAAGACAGCAATGTAAACACGGTCTTTTCTCTGAAAAGGTAGTCTTTACATTAAAAATCCTGCAAGGACATGCTACAGATACCAGAACAACTACATTAAGTTGGTTCTGTGGTTCTGATGACTATAGCGTCCCCTTAAGAATTGTGTTTTTCATGTTCAAAATGAAGCTTTCTTCGTTTAAAAAAGACTGGCTCCTAACTTTTTAGTTGACTCCTAGATTCCAAACAAATTTATAAAGCCATGCATTACAGTAACTTTTGTTAGAAAAATATAAAATAAAAAAAATATAAAATCACCTATAACATTCACGGAGCACATATATATGAAACCTGGAATCTGCAGTCTCTTAAATGAGCTTACATTATGGGACACATTGACTTTGTGACAAGCTGAGGCAGATGATCGTATACTGTAGCTAGAGTACCTCTATTTTTGCTTCATTCCTGTGTTTTTTTAAAAAACAATTATATTTTTAAAAACTTTTAAGCTTCTGAGTGAGTGTACTGGATTTTGTATAGTTTATAGCAGGGGTGCCCAAAAGGTAGATACCCAGATGTTGTAGAACTATGCAATTGTCTTTGTTTGTGCATTTGTTATTTATTTTGCACAGTTTGGTTTTTGCATTCGTTAATTAAATGACACTTGTTTAGAACATATTGCACTTTTGTTCCTTGTGTCTAAAGATTGTGTGGCTGGAGGCGGGGCAAGGGTGGGGCTTGCGGCAACGTGGGTGGGGCATGTAAGGGGGCCCTTGATTTATTTTGCCCGGGGGCCCTGAGGGTTCTCAGTCCGCCCCTGTGTAGGTTCATACCAATACTAGTCAGAAGACCCAACATTAACTGTTCTTTGAGGCACTTAAAGTTTATTTGGTGCAATAAATTTCCCTCAACCCATCACCTTGCAGCTTTTGAAGATGATGGTGAATTTGCTTTGATGGCAGTGGAAGTTGACGCATTGCTAGCTTGCACACTAGTGCATGGTTGATTAATGCTAATGGAAATATTGATGATCCTGGTAATGTTGATGATGGTGGTACCGGTGGTGACAGTGAGTGAGCCTCGAGTGCCACTGGTTGCAGGTGCAGTTTGCGTTACAACTGGCTACATTGGATAAGTTGACTCAAAAGCAGATAGAGATGGACTTTGAGAAGGTGGAGCAGATGCAGGAGGTGAATTCACATTAGCTACTGGAAAAAATACTGTGATGCTGCATGTTCTCTCCAAATTCTCCTCTTGTAATTTCTGTGGCTCATAGTTGAGTAGCTACTAGGTCAAATGCAAAAGTGATATATCTGAAGTGTTGGGGGAAAGAGCAATATCGTCACCATATATATCACAGACTGATTCCCACTCAAAGTTGGTGAAAGCGGCACTACACCAGTGGCTAGGCACAGAAGTAATCTAACCACCAGTCTTACAATAGAGGCAATTAAACAGGCTATCTATCTCCAACTCAGAGTTGGTGTAAGTGACTCCATTAGGCCATCCCATGTTCCATGGACATTCAGAAATAGAAAAGAGCTGTCAACACTTACCATCTGTTCATGTCATTTAAGAGCAACCATGCCTCAGTGTGAAATGCATGTAAAACAATTGTCAAAAGACAGAATATTTAGCAGTTCTGACATGCAATTCATCCAAATTTGGGCCAAAATAACTGAGATGATTGATGGGAAAAAAGATGATTGATGTTCACAGATCAAATGAGCATTGACAATAGAGGGAGACAAATGAGAAACAGTCGGAGCAGTACACAGATTGGACCATTTTCGTGCACTTTTGATTCATCAGATTCATTTTGCCAAATATTCTTCGGGGGTCAAAGAAGAATATGGCCGGCACATGCATGAAATGGGTCCTGGCCGCCACATGGATGAAATTGCAAAAAAAATGCGAAGTGGTTCAGCCAAAACAAACTTTTCCTTTGGGAGAAGTTTGGTAGGTACAGCAGTAACCTAAGCCACACTATGGCTCAATGACACCGACTATCGACTCATACACAGGCACAGCAATGGTAAAACCTGCCTACCTATGGGCGACCAAAAATATTCCTGGACTCAGGCCTCCGTGACCCTAGGATCATGCCTGACTAAAGGCATGTTTACAGCCAAAAGTAAATATTGCCGATTTTCTGTTAGCAGGGCCATCTCACTTGGCTGTCAATCAGCCAGCTAGGATATTGCCCTTCTAGCTGGCAATATCAGTTTTGTGCAAGTTTTCTGCCTGGCTTCAGCGTGCACAACAAACAGCATGCTAACCTTGGAGATGCCTTGGAGAGGTTGCCCATGGCCGGGGGAGTTGCACACACAGAGATATTCACTAAAGTGAAAATTCAAGACAAAATTAAAGTGGATTTCAAATTTAAGGTTGAAATAGCAGAATTAGAATAATTCTCTGAATCAGCTGTGTTTTCAATTCATTTACTCTGGTCTTAAATTTGAAATTCATGAGCCACTCATTAAGGAATTTGTGTCTCATCAACCTGTCCAACTCCATTATGCTCAGTGAGATTTTGTCTGAAACTGGAGTGTATTTGGATTATACCAATCAACGTCATCCAATGGTTTTAGTACACACTTATATAGTAAGTCACAAATATATAAAGTTATTTCAGCAAAGTTTGAATGGATAAAAATATTTCCTACATTACCATGACTTTTTAGGAACTTTTCAAAATTTTGTGTAACAAATATTTTTGAGTGTTAAGGAATGTGTCTAAGTGCATTCATTTTACGCCTGTTTCTAATTGCCTTCCAAGCATTCAATTAACTATTTTCATGAATGTTGTTTTTTCTTAAATATACCTTGTTTTTTAATTTAAACGTTTTACAATTTGAAACAGTAAATAAAGAATAATAGCAATCAAGACACTTGGCAAATTATAGGGAATGAAAAAAATGATATGCTTCATGTATCACTTAGGAATGACAAGTGGGATCTAAGTCTCCTTTTATCTGATGGTCAGATAACCCTAACTACCTTGCTGTTAAAAATTACAACTTGTAAAGGAAATTGGCTCCTTTTTGATGTGGACAACATTATCATCTGAAGTGCTCTACATATTAAAGGCTGTCTGCATTGCCCAAAGCTTCCATTTGCTGTGTTGTTTTTTTCCATCCACAAAAAAATTGGCTGACAATAGAATTTCACATGTGATGGTCACACCAGACTTGATGGAACAATCTTTAGTATAAATGGTAGCCACATTCTAGTTAGAGAAGAACAAGTTTAGCACATATTTTGTGCAACGTTTTATATTTTGTTTCTGTAGATGTGTTTTGAAGTTCATGTAGAACTCATTCATCACTCACACATTTATATTTCCCAATGTAATGCGCTATGTGTGACACATATAAAACTAATGCTATTTAATGAATAACTCACTTATGTCTTCCTGTAAAGCGGAATAAGCTGGCGCCATATAAATACCAATAATAATAATAATAATATGTTATTGTCATACACACACTTATCCACTTGACATTAAATTGTAGCAAATTCTAATTCGAATGGCAACACGGAGGCAATAACAGGCAAGCTATGACTTTGTCACATGAAGAATCTTTACAGCTCAGTTATTTTAGTTAAATTTGCCATTTGGATTTAATTTGCTACAATTTGGCGTTTTGGTGAATAACCATTAGTGTGTATTTCAATAAAAGAGACTCTATCATGATGAAATTGTTTTGACTTTAAATATATAGGTAAGTCAGTCATTCATGTTTGTGAATTTTAAATCTGCCGATCTGAGATAGCCGAATGAAGGTACTAATTTTGTCACTGTATTGACTTTAATGAAGTGTTTCTGCTTCTTCCTTATTGAAGTCCTATAGTTAGATTGTTCTTGATGATATGCTTGGTCTAATTTAGACAATGGCTTGTTTTCTCACATCGAAATTGCTGTAATAACAGGTGAGGTTTTGTATGTTTACATGGACATCCTGGGCTACAAACGTCAATCTTTCTCTAATCTTTGGTTTTGTTTTTTTCAACATGCCTCTTCCTCAAACACCTCAATGTTATATCGCCTTCATTTGTTTTGACAAAAATAGCAAGGTTCTGTTAGATTATTCCATCACTTTCTATCTAGAAAAGGTAAAACAGGTACCAAATGTTTAAGGAAGATACCTGTCCAATGAAGTGCATGCTAATTTGACAAGGGACTCTGATTGCCTAATGTCTAGTAACTCACGATGTTCCTCTTGCAATTGCATGCTTATTCATGCTTCTGGCAGTAAGCATTTATTATTCAATCGGTGGATAAAAGAGTACAGTTGAGTTAGCATTTTTGTTATCTGTGTCTTTTTAAGATGAATCCAGCACCAACCTAAGTTAAGTCACAAATCTATCCAGTTAAGTCCTTTATTTGTACTGATAAGCATTGAAATGGTAATAAAGTTGCAGATCTACTACTGTAATTTCTAACTAAAATAAAATGGCTTAGTTCTTTTGATCAGTTTTAAAACTAGTAAAGATAAAGTTAACGTTCTGATATGTTGCTTGTTTTCTGTAAAGAATGGCTGGAACCAAACCCTGGAATTCTGTATTACAATCCTGCCCTTTGGCAATGATTTACCTCTGTACTGAGAATCCCATGACTACAGAAAGGAAGATCTGTAGTGTTTGATGTACATAAAACACATCTCTCCCCCAAGCGTCATTCAACAGAAAAGCTTCTTTTAATTACACAGTAACAGAGTCATTTCAACATCTGGATGTGTTTCCATTTAAAAATACCTTTTCTATCAGCTACTGTTTGAAGGCAGTATAGTGGTAGAACAGACAACAGCCTTGAAACCTGATGGTGTATTTATATCTTACAGAGACAAAATTTGGCACTCCAGGTGTTATTGTTTATTGCAGCTATCTTCAAGAGTCAATCAGAATCCATCTTTTCTTGAAAAGGTGAAATGTGAAAATCCTCATATTTCTCCCTTTCTTTTGCCTACAATATAGTATTTCTTAGCTGGGAAAATAAATCACTTAATCATGCGAGCACAAATATGATCGTTTGTTAGATGGTTTTATGTAGAAACCAATAGACGGCAAGATGCTGGATGAGTGCCTGAGGTTTTGGAATTAGAGTTAAAAGCCATCTCCTGCGTTTACACTCACACTCAGTAGTAAACTAAAAAACAAACAAGCCATGGTGCATTAAGTAAATTATTATTATTATTGGTATTTATATAGTGCCAGCTAATTCCGCAGAGCTTTAGAAATTTTTTAAAGGGGTATTCTGACACAGGAACAATAGGTAGATGAGTGTAGCGGTACTTACCTTATCCGGGGGCCGGACGCGGTCCTCTCTTCAAGCCGCGCGCGGTCCTGCGGCTGCACGAGCCGCGCGCGGCTCGTCCGACTGTTCTGACAGGAAGGCGGGCAGTGACCGCGAGAAGCGGTCACGTGTCCCGCCTGCAGCTAAGAGCGCGCCGCGAATCTCGGGCGCGCTCTTAAAGAGACAGTGGGAGCCTAAATTGCAAAAAGGCTCCCATTGGCTCCTGTCATGCCAATCACCCCATACACTTACCTGTTGGGGGAGTGGAAGTGACAGGAGCCAATCACATTAGTTTGAAGGCTACTTATACTTACCCTTTTCCCTTAGTTCCTTGCCCTATCGTGGTTTCTGCTACAGTTCCCTTTAGTGCTTGTTGTGTTCAGTTGTGTTTCTCCGTATTTGACCTTGGCTTTGTATTCTGACTTCGTTTTCGCTTTATCCTTTTCTGTACTGTTTGCCGGCTTGCTGATTCCTGTGTACCAGTCCCCGGCTAGTTTTCGTTTACGCTGTCTCTTTGTGCCCTTGACCTCGGATCGTTCCTGACTCTGTCTTATCCTATTACGTCGAGTCCGGCCACTCTAAGGTCCGGTAGACGTATCTCTCCTCTGTACTGTCTTCTGTTAGGCTGGATCCTGCGTGTAGGGGTATATACTCGTTACATTACGATAGGGCCATGGACCCCGCAGATTTAGCTCAACAGATGGCGACCCATGAGGCTAGATTTGTAGAGCAGGATCACCGTATGGATCAAATAGCTCAGGCTCTCCAGACGCTCTTAGCTAGAACCATTCCAGCAACCGCACCTAACCCTCCTGCACCCCTGCTTCCTGAAGTATCGACTATGCCTAACGCTACAGCACATTTAACGCCTCCTCCTAGGTATGGAGGGGATTCTAAGACATGCAGAGGGTTCATTAACCAAATAGAGTTTCATTTTGAAATGTATCCACGTTCATTTCCCACAGAGAGGTCTAAAGTTGGGTTCTTTATGCACCAACTTACCGACAAAGCACTTGAATGGGCAAACCCTATTTGGGAGGCTAATGGACCTATGGTGCATAACTTTCACAGTTTCCTAACAGCTTTTCGCAGAACTTTTGATACTATGAAAAGGTCTAAGAATGCCGCTAGAGCATTAATGAGGGTTAAACAGGGTTCTAGGTCTGTGGCTGATTACGCTATACAGTTTCGTACCCTTGCCTCACAGGTCGATTGGACCAATAATGGGTTAACTACGGCCTTCATGGAAGGTTTATCAGACTCTATATTGGATGAGGTAGCAGCTAAGGAGCTTCCTATTGCATTAGAGGACCTTATTGACTACCTCATCGATATAGATAATAGGATTCGTGACAGGCTCTATACTAAGAACAGGAATAGACGTTTTGTTACACCTATTCAACCCAGAGTTAATATACCGGAGAGTGTTAAAGTACCTGAAGAGGAACCTATGCAATTAGGGGTTGCCAAACTCTCAGATACTGAGAAATTACATAGGAGAAGGGAGGGACTCTGCCTATATTGTGGTAAGAGAGACCATATGGTAAAGGAGTGTCCTCTGCTCCCGGAAAACTCTCGCACCTAAGACCTTATAGGGGACTGGCCTTGGGTGTGATTTCTAAGTCTCCTACTTTGCCTCCTAACCGACTGCTTCTCCCTGTTTCTTTACATATGGGAGAGAGTTGTATAGTTGAAAACATAGACGCCCTGGTTGATTCTGGGGCAGCCGAGAACTTTATAGACTCTGGTTTTGTAAAGAGAAACAATATTCCCATCAGAGAGAAGGAGATACCCTTGGCCGTTGAGGCCATAGATGGTAGACCATTGATATCTCCTGTTGTTACTCACGAGACTGCACCGCTACACATGTACACAGGGGTTCTACACTATGAAACCATTCGGTTCCAGGTCATCACCTCTCCCTCTTCACAGTTGGTGTTAGGGTATCCATGGTTACGTGCCCACAATCCCATTTTTGACTGGGAGACAGGGCAGATAAAATCATGGAGTGAAGCCTGCCATGAGTCATGTACTATTGAAGTCACGCCTGTGAATTCTATTAACGTTCCTACTGTTCCTCCTTTATCTACGACTATACCCTCTCAGTATTTAACTTTAAAGACTGTCTTTGATAAAAGAGAGGCTGACAAATTACCGCCTCACAGACCCTACGATTGTGCTATTGATTTGTTGCCTGGTACTATACCTCCTAAGGGCAGGGTGTACCCCCTATCGGTTCAAGAAAACCGTGTCATGGAGGAGTACATTAAAGAGTCATTAGACAAGGGATTTATTAGAAGATCCTCTTCTCCGGCTGGAGCGGGGTTCTTCTTTGTATCAAAGAAAGAAGGTGATTTAAGACCTTGCATTGATTATAGAGGTCTTAACAAGATCACCATCAAAAATGCTTACCCTATACCTCTAATAACAGAATTGTTTGACAGGCTCAAACATGCTACGGTATTCACCAAATTAGATCTTAGAGGAGCATACAATTTGATACGTATTAAAAAGGACCACGAATGGAAGACAGCCTTTAACACTCGGTCAGGTCATTATGAGTATACCGTCATGCCATTTGGGCTTTGCAATGCCCCAGCAGTGTTCCAAGAATTTATTAATGATGTCTTAAGGGATTTTATTCACTCATTTGTTATTGTGTACTTGGATGACATTTTAATATATTCTACAGACATTCACGCTCATCACAGACATGTTACAACAGTTCTGAAGACCCTTCTTGCTAATGGTCTTTATTGCAAATTAGAAAAATGTCTATTCGACCAGTCCGAGGTCCAGTTTTTAGGGTATTTGATTTCCGCCGAGGGTTTTCGGATGGATCCCCAGAAGCTCGCTGCAGTCATAGAATGGCCTCTGCCGCAAGGTCTGAAAGCCATCCAGCGTTTTCTGGGGTTCTCTAATTATTATAGACGTTTTATCAAAGGTTTTTCGTCTATAGTAGCGCCTATAACTCGTATGACTAAAAAGGATGGCAATACACGTGTCTGGTCTACTGAGGCACTTCAGGCTTTTGACTTTCTTAAGACTACGTTCGCCTCTGCCCCTATTTTACAGCATCCTGTCCCCTCATTGCCATATATACTTGAGGTTGATGCTTCCGATATAGGGGTAGGTGCTGTCTTATCCCAAAGAGAGTCTCCTGACAAGCCATTGCATCCTTGTGGCTTCTTTTCTAAACAAATGTCCAAGGCAGAGAGGAATTATGATGTGGGTAATCGCGAACTCCTTGCTATCATTTTAGCACTCAAAGAATGGAGACATTTGCTAGAAGGAACTAAGGATCCTATTCTCATATTTACAGATCATAAGAACCTATCCTACCTTAGCGAAGCTAAAAGATTGTCTTCAAGGCAGGCTAGGTGGTCACTGTTCTTGTCTCATTTTAATTATATAATCACCTATAGGCCAGGTGACCGGAACACTAAAGCGGACGCTCTGTCCAGACAATTCGAGACTATTGACAAACAGGAGATTGATGTCACTCCTGTCATTCCCCCAGACAGGATAATAGCAACTACTATATTGTCTATTTCCTCGTCCCTCTTGCAGGCCATACAAGCGAAACAAGGCATGGCACCCAGCGAGAGGCCTAATGATAAATTGTTCGTTGACATTCCCGAGAGACGGGATATTCTGTCACTTTATCACGATACTAAGACTGCTGGACATCCTGGTATTTCCAAAACAGTGTCAGCCGTTTCTCGGTATTTCTGGTGGGATACCTTACGTAAGGATGTTACTGACTATATAAGTGCTTGTACTACTTGTGCATGTATGAAAACCTCTCGTAGAGTTCCTTGTGGGCTGTTGCATCCGTTGCCCGTTCCCGAGAGACCTTGGTCTAATCTATCAATGGATTTTATTGTTGAATTACCCCCTTCGAATGGTAACACAGTCATCCTAATGATAGTAGATCGGTTTTCCAAAATGGCTCACTTTGTGTCTCTTCGCAAGTTGCCCACTTCCAAGGAATTGGCTCTTATCTTCGCTAGAGAAGTGTTTCGATTACATGGTATTCCCTTATCTATTGTATCCGATAGGGGTAGCCAATTTATTTCCAGGTTCTGGAAAGCCTTTTGTTCGGAGATGGGTATTTCCCTCTCATTTTCTTCCGCTTACCACCCCCAGTCTAATGGAGCTGCTGAACGTGCCAACCAGTCTCTAGAGCAGTACCTCCGTTGTTTTGTGTCTCACCATCAGGACAATTGGTCTGACCTGCTTCCTTGGGCTGAATTTGCTCGGAATAATGCCACTCATGATTCTTCCGGCAAAAGCCCTTTTTACGTTGTCTATGGCCAGCATCCCGTTGTTCTTCCGGCTGCATTCTCCTCTCAGGGCATGCCAGTTCTGGATGAGCATTTGGCTGGTTTGCGTAATACTTGGGAGCAGGTTCAGCGTTCTTTGGTGGACTCTGCTGCCCGCCAGAAGGCTCAGGCTGACGAGCATCGCAGAGCGGCTCCTTCCTATGTTGTGGGGGACAGGGTTTTGCTTTCCACACGGAATATTCGCCTCCGGGTGCCTTCTATGAAATTGGCTCCCCGCTTCATTGGTCCTTATCGCATTATACATAAGGTTAATCCCGTTTCTTATGCCTTGGGTCTGCCTAAGAATCTGCGTATACCCAATGTATTTCACACCTCTTTGTTGAAGCCTTACGTACACAACCGCTATACCCGGCATACTCCCCCTCCCCCTCCTGTCTCTGTGGAGGGTCATGAGGAGTTCGAAGTATCTGCTGTTATTGACTCTCGTTTTCTTAGGGGTCGGCTTCAGTACTTGGTACATTGGAAGGGTTATGGGCCTGAGGAGCGCAGTTGGATTTCTGCGGATGCTGTTCATGCTCCCCGCCTTGTACGTTCTTTCCATTCGCGTTTTCCTGCCAGGCCTGGTCCTGCCCGCCCGGAGGGCGTGTCCTCAGGGGGGGGTACTGTAGCGGTACTTACCTTATCCGGGGGCCGGACGCGGTCCTCTCTTCAAGCCGCGCGCGGTCCTGCGGCTGCACGAGCCGCGCGCGGCTCGTCCGACTGTTCTGACAGGAAGGCGGGCAGTGACCGCGAGAAGCGGTCACGTGTCCCGCCTGCAGCTAAGAGCGCGCCGCGAATCTCGGGCGCGCTCTTAAAGAGACAGTGGGAGCCTAAATTGCAAAAAGGCTCCCATTGGCTCCTGTCATGCCAATCACCCCATACACTTACCTGTTGGGGGAGTGGAAGTGACAGGAGCCAATCACATTAGTTTGAAGGCTACTTATACTTACCCTTTTCCCTTAGTTCCTTGCCCTATCGTGGTTTCTGCTACAGTTCCCTTTAGTGCTTGTTGTGTTCAGTTGTGTTTCTCCGTATTTGACCTTGGCTTTGTATTCTGACTTCGTTTTCGCTTTATCCTTTTCTGTACTGTTTGCCGGCTTGCTGATTCCTGTGTACCAGTCCCCGGCTAGTTTTCGTTTACGCTGTCTCTTTGTGCCCTTGACCTCGGATCGTTCCTGACTCTGTCTTATCCTATTACGTCGAGTCCGGCCACTCTAAGGTCCGGTAGACGTATCTCTCCTCTGTACTGTCTTCTGTTAGGCTGGATCCTGCGTGTAGGGGTATATACTCGTTACAATGAGGGCCCTGCTCAAACGAGCTTACAGTCTAGAGGACATAATGCAATGCATTGCCCATACTGCTGTTAAAATCATGGCAGGTCAATATTTATAAGACACTAAGGCCTTCATTTCTGTTAATAAGCTTTCCAAATTCAATATTGTTAAAAAAGGTTCCAAGTAGAAATCACTACTAAAGTATATGGGAAGTTTTGTAGATAAATTAATTAGATTTGTTTCAAACACTATTGAATCATATGGAAAGCTTATTAAATCAAGGTCTAAGTCAATTGTACATAATGATCAGTATTACCTATCCATTGTTAGTCCTATTCACTATTAGGACTATAGCTGCCTGGTCCTCCATGTGACTTCCTTTAGCTATTTCATCTTCGGTTGACGTTGTATTTGGTTGACTATGTAAAACAGTGCCTAGACATACATCCAAACCTCTTTTCTACTATATCACCCTATCCTGTATGATTGTTTTGATCCCCTGGAATCATATCTATTAATTGTAACATTCCACCATTCCTGAAGTTCCTGAGATCTGGCTAGTTGCTTCATTGCAAATACAGTCCACTGGTTATGAAAGTCTCACCACCTTGCTCCAAAAGATCCTCACTCACTACCATCATAATATATAAACAAAGTTGTTCATAAGTAGTGCATATTTATTTGTTAAAAAATCATCTCTTGACATATAAATAGCAGGCAGACCTCTTAAACAACAGGGCAACAATAACAATGTAATGAGAAAGAGTGTCCAAACCAAAAAATAAACACCAATCCAAACAGTAAAATAAAGTCAGCCGTGTGCCTGCTGGAAGCATTTGCTTTCCTTTTTCTCAGACAATACAATGGGTCTGGACATTAAACATAGCCATATTACCTGGCTCTGGAAATTAAACATAGCCATATTACCTGGCTCTGATACACTAAACGTAACCATATTACCTGGCTCTGGACATTAAACATAGCCATATTACCTGGCTCTGATACATTAAACGTAGCCATATTACCTGGCTCTGCTACATTAAACATAGCCATATTACCTGGCTCTGCTACATTAAACGTAGCCATATTACCTGGCTCTGGACATTAAACATAGCCATATTACCTGGCTCTGCTACATTAAACGTAGCCATATTACCTGGCTCTGGACATTAAACATAGCCATATTACCTGGCTCTGGACATTAAACGTAGCCATATTACCTGGCTCTGCTACATTAAACGTAGCCATATTACCTGGCTCTGATACACTAAACGTAGCCATATTACCTGGCTCTGGACATTAAAAGTAGTCATATTACCTGGCTCTGATACACTAAACGTAGCCATATTACCTGGCTCTGGACATTAAACGTAGCCATATTACCTGGCTCTGCTACATTAAACGTAGCCATACTACCTGGCTCTGCTACATTAAACGTAGCCATATTACCTGGCTCTGGACATTAAAAGTAGCCATATGACCTTGCTCTGCTACATTAAAAGTAGTCATATTACTTGTGTCAGAAACTTGAGTGTGGAGGGGCAGTAGAAGCAGTACACTGCCAAGCAGGTTATGCAGGTGAGCCAGGTACTATACAAATTGAAAAATACCTTGATCTGAGTTAACATTGGGTAGCACCAGACAGAAATGGACATGAGATGTGTAGGTGAATGTAATATTATGTATTTATTTTTGTTTGTCTTTGCTGTTATAGAACAGGTACATGTGTTCTTGGCAGGTTCTTAATACATCCAGTGTATCTCGACTGTTAAAGTTTCCTGTGACAGTATGTGTGTCAGCACTTTATTTTAATAGGTGTGTGGAGTAAAGGACAATATTAGATAGACTAGTGGAAAAATGTAAGGCTATATGAGTATACTATTACCATTTGTATTCGTCAGCCCATCGTTATCTATTAGTGTAATATGTAATGATTGCCTTTTTACCATATGCTAATAGGTAGTTAATAGGAAGGTTTCATCTACAATACGTTTATCATTGGCTATTTGCTTCTTCTGACTGCAGCATTAGGGTGGCCCATCTTGGTAGGATGTTTTTAGAGTGTAAGCTTGTTACAACAAGAACTGTCTCACATTTTGTCCTAGCATGTAATGTCAGCAAGTTGTCAAATGCATATCAAAGGTCTCATTTACTAGAGTCTGTTTGAAAACTGAATGAAGACAATTTATTTAAAACAAATTGATGGTATATACGAGGAATCTAGGCCAACAAGGAAACTGTGAGTCAATATATTCAATCTACTCAGTGTTGATTAATTGTAAACATTTCCAGAAAGCTAGATATAATAATTTGTTATATAACTTATTTACTATAATTGTAGAATATATACATTGTTATATTTATAGCAATATAACATTTTCTGAACCTCTAACAGATGATAGTTTGACTAAAACCTTACATTTAATAATTGTATTACCAATGTAATAATTTTATTAACAATATACCATTATGTGAAAATGTATAATTGTGGATTTCTATTGCAAAAAAATAAAAAACGATGACTACCACCAGATAATTTTCTATTTTATCTTAATAATTTTCTTCCTTTTATGGTCTAGTGTCCTAGCATGTATGGGTGGTAAAACTATATTAGGGGATTATTTATTTAAACCTGTTGGAGGCAGTGTTATGCCTTTTTTGTCTGTAGATTGTAAGCTTGCTTGGACAGGGCCCTCTTCACCTACTGTTCCTGTATGTCATACATGTTTTGTTAGAATTAAATGTTTGCTTTGTTACATATTGCACAACACTGAATAATATGTTTGCACTATATAAATAATTGTCATTGTAATTGATGTCAGTTGTTCAAATTATTAGAGGAGCCATTCGAGCACCAAAACCACTACAGCCTACGGAATGGCTTAACAACTTACCTGGGATTTGATGGGCACCTGCCACCACCTCCTCTGCTGCTAGTGAATCTCTGCACTGAGCTGGTTCTCCAGGACAGGACTTAGCTCAGTGGAGATTTCCTTCTGGTGCTACAGGTGGTGGCAGGCACTCTTTGGATCCATGGAAAGGTGTCAATCTCAAATTGTACACTCTGTACGCCACCACAATGGATTTGAAATGAAACACCTGAGATGCAATTGAACTGCAGACTTTCAGCTTTAATTTAAGGGGTTGAACAAAAATATTGTATGAAACATTTAGGAAATGCAACCATTTTCATACTCAGTCCCCTTATTTCAGGGGCTCAAAGTAATTGGACAAATTAACACAATCATAATTAAAATGTAAATTTGTAATACTTTGTCGAGAATCCATTGTAGGCAATGACTGTTTGAAGTCTGGAATGCATGGACATCAGAAAACGCCAGGTTTCCTCCTTTTTGATGCTTTGTCAGGCCCTTATTGCAGCTGTCTTTAGTTGTTGTTTGTTCATGGTCTTTTTGCCTTAAGTTTTGTTTTCATCAAAACCTACCCAATCGGGTTGAGTTTAGGTGACTGACTCAATCATTGCAGAATTTTTCACTTTTTTGCCTTAAAAAACACCTACGTGGGTCATTGTCTATCTGTAAGTGAAGCACTGTCCAATCAACTTTGCTGAATATGGCTGAATTTAAGCAGACAATATATCTCTATACACTTCATAATTCATCCGTCTGCTTCTGTCTTCTAACACATCCTCAAAAAACTAGTGACATGTGCCTGACTAGCAAATACAGCAACATGTACTGCATACTGATATCTTGACACCGTTGTTGTGGCGAATCAAGGCTGTTTGTCATTCTTTGTGCACACACAAAAAAAAAACTAGTGACACAGTGCCATTGGAAGCAATGCATGCCCATGCCATCACACTTCTTCCATTGTGTTTACAGATTATGTGTTATGCTTCAGATCATGAGCCGCTCCGAGCCTACTCCATATTTTTTCTTCCTATCATTCTGGTGCAGGTTGATCTTAGTTTCATCTGTGCAAAGAATGTTGTTTCAGAACTAGGCTGACTTTTTAGATGTTTTTTGGCAAAGTCTAGTTTGGAAATTTCATTCTTGAAATTTATGAATGGTTTGCATTTTGTGGTAATCCCTCTGTATTTGCTCTTGTGAAGGCGTCTCTTTATGGTAGACTTGGATAATGATATGCCTAGTTACTGGAGAGTGTTCTTCTCATGGCTGGAAGGGGTTTTTCTTTACCATGGTAAGGGTCCTAGGATCATCCACCAATGTTGTTTTCTGTGGACATTCATGACGTTTTGTATAGCAAAACTCATCAGTTTGTTCTTTTTATCTCTGAATGTACCAAACTGTTGAATTGACCACTCCTAATGTTTCTGCTATCTTTGGATGGATTTTTTTTTTGTATTTTGCAGCCTAATGAAGGTTTGTTTCACTTGCATGGAGGTCTCTCTTGACCGCATGTTGAGGGTTCACAGCTTCCAAATGTGAATGCCATACCTGGAATTAACTCCAAACCTCCTACCTGTGTAATTGATGAAGAAATAAAGAAGGAATATTCTACACCTGCCCATGAAACAGCTTTTGAGTCAATTGTCCAATTACTTTTGGACCCTTGAAAAAGAGGGGGGTAACATATTAAAGAGCTATAATTCCTTAATCCTTTCTCCAATCTTGATGTGAATACCCTCAGATTAAAGCTGAAAGACTACACTTTAAGCCCACATTTATTATTTAACTGTAACTTGAATATATTTAGGTAAACACATGCCGAAATAACAAAGCTTGTGTCAATGTCCAAATATTTTCTAACCAAACTGTATGTCATTTCCTTTGGGCAATGCAACGAATGTATCACTCTTTCTGTTTCATTTTTCACCATAAAGATGCTCTATTTGACTCCACTTTACCTTTGTTAATTTAGCAGTGCGTTCTGAGACTGATATTTCTGAAAAAATTGCAAATTTTAGGTTAAGCTGACACTTTTTATGCTATCTTTTAAACTATTTAATAAATATGAATAGGTCAGAGACCAAAAATAACATACCACACAGAACACTTTGATTAATCTCTCCCAGAGTTTCTAAATAAAAAGTGTGTGTTTGATTTCATTTGAAACGTTGGAGGGAAATAGGGCTTAAAAAATATGACACCTCTAAATGTGCTTATATAATTTACCATGTATATCTCAAATATCTGCATACCTTGAATGATTTCTATGCCTGAGGGAACAAGGTCTTTGCTAAGCTCCTCAGTAACATACATTTTTATTTAAATGTATTTCTGGAGCCCTCACATAGGCATTCATTGTATTTCCCTAGCTTGTTCATCCAGTCAGGCTGGAAGCCCATTGTGTTAATATCTAGAACAGGTCCCTCTTGCCAGATAACATGGATAGGGATATTTACTTTCACGCACAGCTTGAATTCTTCCAAGAAACACCCGTCTCTGCTTATTTTAGTTGTCCTTTTCTGGGTGTGATTTTTGGTCTGTTTAGTTAACTGGTTTTTTTTTTTTTAATTATGCCTATTTTCTTAATTTGGGAACACTCAGGCTTTGTTTCCATCTTATGTCACCTGGTTGACCATCTCTTTGATGGTTCCTCACTTTATTTTTCCCAGGATATGTAACACGTGGTTGTTGTTCTGTACATTTCTTGAGAAAAGTCCATGTTGGGACTGAAACGTCGACCTGTATGTGAAATTTTGACTAATATATTACATCGGATTATAAGGACAGGTGAATGTGCTCCTTTTTCGAAGTTATTGTTGTGGCCAGAGTTGTGCACCCTGGCAAAGACTTCAGGAGACATGGAATTCGATGCCTGTATTAATCCTATCTATCTATCTGTCTATCTATCCTGTCCAGATGTAGCAAATCAGGCAGCAGAGTAGTAAGTTAGTATCTGTAAAAATATAGGCATTGTATACTCATGGAAATGCAAACTGTTCAAAGGATACTTTTGTTTTAGTGGTTGTGACTGAATATAGTGTACCCTAGGACATTTATAACAACTTCATTACCTACCGGTAGCCAATTATTTAAATTAAGAAGTATTTTATTTACAGACTCTATTTTAAACACATTTACAATAGTATAATGACACATTCCTGTAGATTTTATTGCTAGAATGGTTTATTATATACTCATTAACAAAGTTTTTGAACTCTTAGAAGCAAAGGACAGCATGGTAAAAAAAATAAAAAAAATTTGGATGTTAAAGGAGGATAGTAGGCTAAAATGTACTTATTGATTTTTTGAATGAATTGTACAGAAATGCATTAAAAAAAAAATAATAGAAACCATTTCAAATGAGAAAAGATAAGAAAAGTTACACTCCGCATTTGTAATAAATGCCCGATCTTTGCATATGCTGCAATTTTCCAAAGCACAAACAAGAGACAAGTCAATGTGTTACAATAATTTACTATAAGGAATTTTAAAGTGTTATTTTACTTCTGAAATAATATAACATTTGAACTTCCTCAAAATATAGATAAGTAAATATTCTGGCCAAAAAATATAAATGCATAAAAATTGCAGTTGCTCCTTTAAAAAGCTGACCAGAATTGGCTAGAGTTGTATGAATCAGGCAGCCGAAACTAAAATATTTGCGAGATTATGAGGCACGGGTCTGTTACCTTATTTTCTTTCAGCTATGTTAAAATTATCCACTGTTAACGGTCATTTGTCACCAGTATTACATAGTACGCATACAAGTAGGAATTGTCTTTGGTTTTAAGTTTTTGCTTAAACACTTTTCGCGGCAAAGCAATATATTTAGTAACAGGGGTCACATAAAAGGCAATCAGTACATTATACACTGTCTAAAGTAGAAAAAAAGGATACATTGTAATATATTATGCACAATAAGATACTTGCTTTCATGTAAATAAGACTGTTGTATATTTAAATCATTACTGGAAGTGTTTATATCCTACATTTCTAAGACAGAGATCAACTGTGCCTGTGAATAGGACCTCCTTAGGCAACTCATTTGTATAATGAATGTTCTTACAATGTACTTCTGGTAAAGGTGCCATTTCCTTTTTTCGAATCTCAAGAGAAACTAGAAGAATGGATCTCTGTATAGTGCAGTTGCACTGAAGGTTGCCAAATAGTTCTTTCTTTTTATGAATCATTGTTTCATTTTCCAAACTGAAATAATGTTTCGATCTCAAATATTTAGAGCAATCGGTGTTCCATTTGTACCCCTCATTTATGTCGTGTGGTAATAGCTGTATGAGAAATTAGTGAGTACTTGAATGTATGATAATATATATGTGCATTAAAGGGACACTATAGTCACCTGAACAACTTTAGCTTAATGAAGCAGTTTTGGTGTATAGAACATGCCCCTGCAGCCTCACTGCTCAATCCTCTGCCAATTAGGAGTTAAATCCCTTTTGTTTATGAACCCTAGTCACACCTCCCTGCATGTGACTTGCACAGCCTTCCATAAACACTTCCTGTAAAGTGAGCCCTATTTAGGCTTTCTTTATTGCAAGTTCTGTTTATTTAAGATTTTCTTATCCCCTGCTATGTTAATAGCTTGCTAGACCCTGCAAGAGCCTCCTGTGTGTGATTAAAGTTCAATTTAGAGATTGAGATACAATTATTTAAGGTAAATTAAATCTGTTTGAAAGTGAAACCATTTTTTTTTCATGCAGGCTCTGTCAATCATAGCCAGGGGAGGTGTGGCTAGGGCTGCATAAACAGAAACAAAGTGATTGAACAGGATAAAGACAGTGAATTGAGCAGTGAAATTGCAGGGGAATGATCTATACACTAAAACTTATTTATTTAGCTAAAGTAATTTAGGTGACTATAGTGTTCCTTTAACCCCTTAAGGACCAAACTTCTGGAATAAAAGGGAATCATGACGTGTCACACATGTCATGTGTCCTTAAGGGGTTAAAGGACCACTCTAGGCACCCAGACCACTTCAGCTTAATGAAGTGGTCTGGGTGCCAGGTCCAGCTAAGGTTAACTAATTGTTTTATAAACATAGCAGTTTCAGAGAAACTGCTATGTTTATCAATTAGTTAAGCCTTCCCCTTTTTCCTCTAGTGGCTGTCTCACTGACAGCCGCTAGAGGCGCTTGCGTGATTCTCACTGTGAAAATCACAGTGAGAGCACGCAAGCGTCCATAGGAAAGCATTATGAATGCTTTCCTATGTGACCGGCTGAATGCGCGCGCAGCTCTTGCCGCGCGTGCGCATTCAGCCGACGGGGAGGAGAAGAGGCGGATCGGAGGAGGAGAGCAGGAGGAGATCTCTCCGCCCAGCGCTGCAAAAAGGTAAGATTTAACCCCTTTCCAGAGCCGGGCGGGAGGGGGTCCCTGAGGGTGGGGGCACCCTCAGGGCACTCTAGTGCCAGGAAAACGAGTATGCTTTCCTGGCACTAGAGTGGTCCTTTAAGCTCTATGAGATAAAGGATGAGCTTACAATTTATCTAGTTCCTGGTGTCATTTAAAATCAGAGGTATACGATTATATCTATTGAAAACTTGCAAAATAGAAACATTCATATTTAAAGTTTTATTTGCTCTATTATAAAGAGTTAATAAATATTTTATTAAAAGATTTAAAGCATTAGTTATTGCCGTAAAAAAATAAAAATAAATCCACACATTTGATTTATTTCACTTCCATTTACATCATAACGACAACTTAATCCGATTAATAAGGCTTATGCAGAAATGTACTGAAGTCTTGTTTATTATTGACCAAACTTTTAGGTAAATTACCTAACAAATAAAAAATGATTATGCATTAAGAATTACTAGCCATATTAAGTTTAAAAAGAACATTTAAAGGGACACTATAGGCACTCAGACCACTTCAGCTCATTGAAGAGGTCTAAGTGCAGTGTCCCGGGTTCCTTAACCATGCAATGTAATTATTGCAGTTTTTGCAGCGTTAGAGGGACTTCTGGGTAATTAGGTGACTTTTAGTCACCTGACGCTAGACATCCTTACGCTATGCATGACATCCAGCGTCACCCAAAATCCCATAGAAAAGCATTATACAATTCTTTCCTATGGGGAAATCCAAATGCGATTGTGGGGCCAAGGGACAACCGGGGTGGAATCAGGTTAGTGATAAAGAGGTTTTTAACCCCTTCTGCACTATGGTGGGGGTAGTATATGTTGCTATAGTGCAAGGAAAACACTAGCGCTATAGTTTCCCTTTAATAGGGATTTAAAGAAGTGAACAATTTATGGACAATATGTATATGTTTTAATGTAAACCACATATCCTAAAACTATGATTTCATAGTAGCAGTGCTTGTTCTGTAAACCCTAAGACGATACCAGAATATTTAACAACAAGCTCCTAAGTTCATGGGACAATTTAAAGAGTTTGTAATATCTGGCCAGGTCTGCATCGATGTAGGACTAATATATTCGTAAAAACAACATATTTGAAAATAAGGATCTCTGCATTTGTAAGAGTTCCCATTCATCTTTGACATTATATGAATTTTGACAATGGTGTTGCTGTATTGGTGGAGATTTTAGCCGCTTTCTGGTTGAATGGGACTTTGCCAGCAGTCTGATGAACCTGCAAAAAACGAATTCAGAGGTGATATTTATAGGCATGATCTTTATAATTTGTAATAGTGTAGTATATGTCTGTTATATCTGTAACAATGTATTTATAATTTATTGTATATCCATTATCTGTATTTGAATAAGCTCCAGGCCATACTTGAAAAGAAGAAACATATCACTGTGTCCTTCTTGGTAAAACATTTTATAAGTAAAATAAAAAAAGAATGTAGCAAAGCTGGATGGTAAACCTTGAATCCATTGAGGCAGTGGCGCACACACGACCCATGGGGCCCTGGTGCAAAAATTGATCAGCGGGCCCCCCCGCGTTTACACTGCGCGGGCCGGGGGCCGCAACACATGGTGGCGGGCATCTGGTCGCAGGGCTGCAACCCCTGCGACCGCTGTATGTAAGCCAGATACACATACACTTAAAGGACCACTACAGACACCCAGATCAGCTCAATGAAGTGGTCTGGGTGCCAGGTCCCTCTAGTTTTAACCCTGCAGCTGAAAACATAGTTTCAGAGAAACTGCTATGTTTCACTGAGGGTTAATCCAGTCTCTAGTGACTGTCTCACTGACAGCTGCAAGAGGCGCTTCCACGATTCTCACTGTGAAAATCACAGTTAGAAGACGCTGGACATCCATGGGAAAGCATTGAGTAATGCTTTCCTATGGGCAGTTTGAATGCGCGCGGGGCCCTTGCCGCGCATTCGGAGCAGAGTGGCGGATCGGGGTGGAGGGATCCCCAGCGCCAAGCGAGTCCAGCGCTGGAGGGGTTTCAAACACACACACTCTCACGAACAGATGCATACACACTAACTAACAGACACATACATTTACTGACAGAGACACACTCACTGACACACACACATACACACTCGCTGACAGACACACAAACTAACACAAAGTAACACACAAAAACTAACACACTCACTGACACTAGCAGACACACACAGTAACACACACACTGACACAAAAACTAACTAACACACACTCTAATACACGTTTTTTTTAAATGTGATCCCTCAGCCTCCCTACCTTTGGGAGTGCGGAGGGCATTCCCTGGGGTCCAGTTGGGCTGCCTGGTGGCCGGTTCTGTGGGCGTGCGAGTGAGCACTCTCCCCTGAGCGCTCTCTGCCCAGCTAGCTGCCAAGAATGGAGTACATTGACGGTGTGGCAGGCTTATGCAATATATGATCATATAATTTAACTAAACCCCCATTGTTTTTTGGCTACGTGAGGTGTTTTTAAATAAAACTATTGCGATCTGTCAGATTTTAAATTTAGTGAATATGAGAGTGCGCTGGATTGTGTATTTTGTTTATATATATATATATATATATATATAGGAGCTGAGCAGAGAGTGCTCACAGGAGAGTGCTCCCTTACACGCCCGCCAGCCCACCCGGTGACACCAGGGCCTGCCTCGGGGGGCCCTGAGGTGGCCAGCTCCTGGGCCCCCCAGGAGAAGAGGCCACACTGGCATACATACCAGGTCGCAGGGCGGCCGGGCCCGGTCGCATCCGCGACCCCTGTGACCGTGGTATGTACGCCACTGCATTGAGGCATAGGACCCACAAGGGACATTTATTTAATATGGTTCTGTTTTTGGACATCAGTTCACAGATACAATATTTGATGCCTAACAATGGGTCAAATCTTAAGGACATATCAACTGAGCATTATCAAGAGTTAGACAGTGAGAATTCAAATGTGAAAATCAGGTAATAGTGGCCAACTCTGTGGATTTGTGATCTGTACATCCAAGATTCTTTATTCAACGAAGACTGTAAAATCACTATGTGCTTCTCTGTCATTGAGATTATGTGGTCAGGGTGACTGCAGTGTTCCTTTTAACAATGCATTTTAGGACCAGGTAATTCAGGCCACAGCCAGAACATTGGATGAGAAGAAAAAAAAAATCCATTCGGGGTGATTTATCATACAGTTCTGTTCTAACAAATGGTGCAAATATTTCAAAGAGGAGGAGTCACAAATGGAATGTATACGCTGGTTCCATTGAGTTCTATGGTATGTGCCACGTTTAGTACATTAGTCCACTATATAGAACAGAACACTGACATCTATCTCATTCCTTCTATTTCTACACTTTCACATGCTATGTCCTCTGACTGAGAAGAGAAAAGCATAGAACAGGTAGCCAAATGGAGGACTCCTTTCCAGAACACAGATTTCTAAATTTAATAATTTTGCAGACCTAAAAAATGTTTTATTTGTTAAATATAGGGACAAGGAAACATAATATTAAAAATTCTATAAAATATCAGTTCTTAATTCGTGTAGAAAATTGAATAGCCTGTAAAGGGAGACTATTTTAGGAAGAAGAAAGAAATGTTCTCAGTTACATAATCTAAGGTGTGGGATTTCAAAACCTCACAGAAAAAAAATGCTAGATTACAAAAGTCACCAAAATAATGATTCCATTGATAAAGCTGTGAAAAAATATTCTTTAAAATCAAATATACTTTATTGCATCGTTTTAAACAAATGATTAAAGTGTGAAGTAGAATTTTGCATTTAAAAACAGAAGTGCACACACACACACACACACACGCACGCAAAATGCCGCTGCACCTATAGTACAATTTATTTATTATTGCTATTTATAAAGCGCCAACAGATTCCGAAGCGCTGTGCAATTAATGGAGAAACGTACAATATACACAGACAAATACAAGAGGTAAGAGACAATTCCTATGATGCTTTGCAAGGCCTAGAGCCCAATCTTATTTGTAAATGATTGCATGGATGAATTGATTTGGCAGAACATAAATGTTTTGGCTGTGCACAAGTCTAGTTCCTAATAAATATATACAATTAAAAAATCCTACCTTCAAGAATAAACACATTTAAAATATGCTTCTCTAACCAGAAGATAAAAATCAAGTAATAAAAGTATTAGCTTGAAGAAAATAAAAATTAAAAATTAAAAAAAAAAAGTATTCACTGAAGACTGCCAATTCGTGTGAATATGCTTCAAGTAAATGTCCAATACACAACAAAATGTTGCATATCTTATTACCATTATTAATTTGTACCAGCAATGCAAACAGCACTTTACTCTTAAAAGGTAAAATCTAATTATTTAAAGTAATGTCATTTTATGGAAATCTTTATGGTCCATGTTAAAATGTCTAATTTGCCTTATATAGTCATATGATTTAAATGATAAATTACAGAAGAAAAAATGCTCACATAAAAAAATAAAAAATAAACAAACCTCAAATTAAAGTAATTTAGCCACGAGCAATTGACATCACAAACCAGATTACTACATCTAGATCTAAGCAGCTTCAAAACCTTATTAGCCCTGAGTATGAACTTACTGCCGAAAGGTTCTAAATTTATTGATCCATATTTGTTTTCTTTGGACAGAATTCTCAGTGAGAGAAAAACACATCACATGATTCCATCACAGGATTCCATCACAGGATTTAATAGGGAGCAGAGTACTGGCTGACCTTTATTTTTTTTTAAATCTACTTTAAAACTTGGAGACAAATGTTCAGGACAGGAAACGATGGTTTGTTAATAAGCCAGGTAAATAATTTCCTAGACTTCTGGTGGGAAACTTGGCAATGGCAAGATTTTGACCTCAGCGGCAGGTTACTTTCCAGAAGAGACATAGCCTGAAAAGAGGCAGTTTGTTTCAAGTGAGGCACATCAACATTTTGACACAAATGACTTCACTGTATTCTAATATGTCATATGAAAAATACTTGCTATTCTTTTAACTAGCAGCTAACAGATTTTGGATTATTAAACTGAATGTGAAGTTTGTTAAGGAGCCTCAGCACGCAACTTTATATGTACAAAACATAAAAACCTGTAGATTACAAAGCAAGGTAAATCGAATATGATCTATTTAATTTAGGACAATTGATTCTCTAAATAGAAATCCACACATAGTACATGCTTGGCTAGATTATGCTGTTGCTCATTAACCATTTACGTACACCATCTGAAATTAAAATGTTTTGTTCCCATTGCATGGCTAGTACAAAATATTGCAGGGTATCACCTGTGTGTACACAAACTCCCCCCTCAAAAAAAAACAAAAAACAAACAAACATAAACAAGATATACTTATACTTGATGAATTGTAGATGAGAGGTTTTGCACAGTAAGTCAAAATTTACAAAGTTTTAACACAAGGTTGTATTTGGTCCCATTTTTGTTGCGATAGTCAGACAGATAGATAATGTATTAATGCAAACCCTAGTATTTGAAACTGCTGAAGTTAGCACTTCAGTGACCAAAGTGGTGGCTAAAATCTGCCAACCTATCTTGACACTCCCATTTATTTTTCTATTTGTTTTTGTTTTTTTTACACAATGGGAACTCTGAGCATATCTCAAACTTTGGTAACGGTAGTTTATGGGATATACGATGCAAAATAAATAGCAATTTCACTGATGTCAAACTACTGTGCAAGCCTCGTAACTTATATTTACCTATTAAAAAC
This sequence comes from Pelobates fuscus, assembly GCF_036172605.1. Lineage (NCBI taxonomy): Eukaryota > Metazoa > Chordata > Amphibia > Anura > Pelobatidae > Pelobates > Pelobates fuscus. Next base: position 350,619,940 of record NC_086317.1, on the reverse strand, counting down.
TCTATTCACTTTTCATGCGTGAAGCGAATTGGTGCCATGTATGAATAGTCTGTGAGATGTACCAATTCCTTTTAGAAAACATGTATTGAATTTTTGGTTGAAACAACGTACAGTACTTTGGACCGATACATGTACTTTGTAAAGGTTTTAATGACAAGATCTATGATGGACAACCTTGCGCTAAAACAGATTAAGGCCTAGAGCCCACACGGGACATTTAAAACGATGGCTCTTTTTTGTACAGATACAATATTAATAGAGGTTAACAGATACAATATTTGATTTCTAACTATAGGAAATATTTTAATGTAATCTCTGGCTGAGTATTGTCAAAGCAATACACAATGATAATTTCAAACCTGATCTAAAAACTGGAGATCAACCAACACTCTGGAATACAATTGTTCATTTTACCATAGGAAATTAAGATTAACTTTGTTAATATAGAACAAATAATGTATTATATGTGCTTCACTCCTAAAACCTATATTATAATGATATACACACACACAGATTATCACAAAGGTTTACACAAGATAAATATATATATATCAGTCACAGGTGCCTCATTCCAGGATCCCATTTAGCCTTGACCTGCAGAGAGTCCCGGGAGGAAGTAGTTCCCAAGTGGATTAATCTCATAAGTCCAGGCATTAGGCTGCTAGAGTAGGACCTGCCATGAATGGGGTACATTGACGGTGTAGCAGGCTTTTGCAATATATGATCATATAATTTAACTAAACCCCCATTGTTTTTTGGCTACGTGAGGTGTTTTTAAATAAAACTATTGCGATCTGTGAGATTTTAAATCATTGTTTAGTGAATAAGAGAGTGCGCTGGATTGTGTATTTTGTGTGTATATATATATATATATATATATATATATATATTTATTACCATGTTTTAGACACAGAAACTGTGCATTGAAATAATTATTGAATGTCAAATGTCACTTCATATATGCTTTTTTGTCATTTCATAATAATTCTATTATGTGAACATGTGAGAGAATAAGAATACTGTGATACATTTCCCCATAACAGCAAATGTCTTGTGTTGCTTTGGTGTGTTTACAATTATTGTACAAATGATTGACAGTTCAACTTTCTGTGCCAACACTGCAAAGTTAAAAAATGTTTTAGCTACCTTCTACCTAGTAAAGCAACTAACAAAAACCAACACAATTTCTGTGAATGAAAGCAAAGGAGGAAATCATTCTATTGGCCAGCATACAGACACAGATACACACCCACACAAACATACTAGAATGTACTAGCAAATCACATCAGCATTCCACTGCATTTAGTTCAACAGAAAAGAAAGACCAGATACCAAGTTTAATTTCAAACGTTAATATATTTTCTATTTTATAGTGAACATATGCATCAGTCACCCCTATTTGCAAAAACCGACATGTAAAAAAAAAAAAAAAAAAAAAAAAGGGGGAACATTTGTAAGATGCCTCTTAAAATAAATATTTCTCTTTTATAAAATAATAAAACTTCAAATAAATATACTTTACACTAAACAATATGTTGAAAAATTAGAAAATAAAGACTGACTTTTACCGTAACTGTACAAATACAAAGAATATCAAAAGAGTAGAAGTTGGGTAATATTAAAACCCATTGAGTGCCAGGATGATGTGAAACCTTCACTCTGGCATTCAAAGTGTTAAAAGGTACCAAAGGCAAAGTACAATCTAACCATACTGATTGATTCACATTCTTTCGAATGTACATAAGTAAATAGTGTGTATGTGCCATGTGCATGACACCATTTTTTTCACAGTTGTAAATATTATGTACAAAAATATAGCACATTATCTCTGGCAGAAAAAAAAATCATTCAATTTACAGATGTTGCATGTACTATTTACATAGAATACACAGTTATTTAGGAGTGTCTGTGTTACTTTAGCTTATACAACCGATGGGTCACAGAACACTTGATCCTATCCCAAGATTCACTAGCGGTTTTCTAACAATCTGTTAAGATGGCACATAAAAATAATCTTTAGGAAAGTGTTTCACCGCAAACAGGAAAACAGATCAAAACCTTTCTACTAACTGCTCCAAGGTGACAACTTTTAAATGATTGCATATGTGTGTTAATTTTTTTATTACTATATTAGATTCAATTGCCTGTGCTATGTCGGCTTTTCAAGGTTTCTGGGCTGAAGGTGAGGAACTTTACAACATACTGTGTTTGACCTTTTGCATCGACATCCTGGCCTCTTAGCCTGGTCATAACAGCCCTGGCACAATTTAAGGCAACCCTTGGCTGGAAGATAACACCACAAACAAGGCAGGAACAGGGACATGACACCAATGGCTGACCAACGAGTACAGCAATGTGCCTGACTACATGAACAAGGGTTGTCAGCACAGTTGTCCTCATCATCATTTGAGCAATGATAGAATAGGCACTTCACAAAGCAAACACAAGTCCCATAGTCAACCACTTCCTGGGCTGAGCAAAGGCACTGCTTGTCACATATCCAACAGGAGGGGAGAGTCCTTGGATAAGTGCATTCTTGGCACTTACATTTCCCGCAGTCCTCACACCTGTAAGAATGCAAAACCAATTCTTCTTTGCCAAAAGGTTTTAACTCCTCTTGTTTCATCTCTAACTTGGGCTGCACACGAATGACTCTGTCAGAAACTGAACCTGCTGATTGATAGGATGGTCCAAGAAGTCTTTGTTCTGAGGAACTGCTGCTTGTACTTGTCCTTGTACTGCTTCGAGACCCATTACTAGCAGTACTAATTGAGCGAGATAAAGGTTCTCGTGATGAATGCATTGGTGGATGACAACTCCTACTAAACTGTCTCTGTTCAGTTACTACATGTATTCTTTCATTTTTGTGTTGGGTAGCATGGCAAGGTGCAGGTTTAATCCAGGGGCGTGGAGCCACTGTGGGTCCTTCTGTATACTCATTAGTGTTCCGTATTGCTTTTATCTGTTCCAAGGACAAAATATGAGCTTGCTGGTTCACAATTTCCCTTGGGTCAAGGTCAGCCTGTGTTCTCCCATTGTCACGCCGAGTCTGGGGAAAAGCTTGAGATCCACTGCCATTTTGTACTCTTGTCTCCATCAGTTCTCTGAAGAGTTTTCACTCCAGTAGACTGAGAACACATCTGAAATTCTGTTGAAAAATATAAAATTTAAAATTATTATGGTATGAACCCTAACAAAGACAAATATTATACACTTTTTCCTGTATGAAGAAAACATTTTTAAAATACAAAAGAAATAGAACCTTATCATTATCTAAAGTGAATACCAGTACTAACTATAATTACAAACATTTCTATCATAATAAATACTATATAGTCTGTATTTTGGTGTAGGAAATCCATAATAATATAAAGTGTAAAAATACAAAATATATCTTAAATAATTTACATGTAAGCAAATATGTTTGTGAAAAAAAATGTTCTAAAAGTAATTATGTTGGATAAACATATATTATAATACATTTCATAGAACAAATAAGGATAATAAAGCCAAAATAATATCTAGCATCTTGTATTGTATGCACTGGAGTTTAGCATTAAATAATTACATTCACCTTAGACATTTACATAAAATTAAGACGCACACAAAAAAGTTACTGAAATGATACAAGCTTACTCACAAAACTGTAAAAAGCTAGCAAACATCTCTCATAACTGATTAGCGTAAAACCAACTGTATTAAAACTTCATACGTTTTAACTAAAAACGACACAGCTGCAAAAAAGATACAGAATGCAACTGGTCTCTTGACACATTTGACTCGGGTCAACACAATTAGTTTTACAATCCAAGAACAGTTTATAATTAACATAACAAAAACTACCTGCATTTTATAGCACTTTGTCCTTTTTTTGGTCTGATGGTTTTGATAGATTTGCCAAAGGATCAGCTAACTAAACTATTTGAGGGGGTACAGGCCGAAGAATGCACATCATTCATTCACTTTACCACAAGACTAGCTAACAGGATGCGATCACTTCAACAACTTTCCAGGATGGAGGGAGCTTTTAATTTTAAGAGATCTATAGAAATCAGGACTGTTTAACTGAAGAGCAATCCCACAAATTGCACACTCTCTGTTTGGTTACTTGACAATGGTGGAATTGAAAGCATTGCTATGCAAACACTACCCAGTGCATATTTGAAATTAAGGTGTTCTGCAGTATACCAAAAGGTTTTCATTAAATCCACACTAATCATCACAAACACAACATATGTACAAATCAACAACTTTATAGGCTGTTACACGGATACATCCGTTTTCTAGATTCCTATCAGGTTCAAAGAAGGACACATTTTCTGAATATTTAATTTTTCACAAGTTTTTTTTTTTTTACTAAAAACAAAACACCCTTCTCTCCAGCTATGGCATGTTCCTTTCAGAGCCCTAGAATGATTATAAACCTGCATGAATTGAAAAAAAAAGTGGAACTAAAAGAAAGCGAAATATATCAGATTCCCATTTACTTCTCGACCAAGTTAAATATCACATTAAGCATAACAAAAACAAATTGTAAACACTAAAAAAACAATACACATGATTTAGGCCATGCAGCAGCCAAAAACAAAAAAATAAAGTTTTTACACAGTACATGACTGCCATTTACCTTTTTATTCATATGCAAAAAGACCGTAGAATTCTATCACATGCACAAACAAGCGAGTGAAACACATACTACATTCTAACAGCTCCTAAACATCCTCCTCTAACTTCTACCAATGTGTGATCATGAACTATAACCAAAACAATGTCAGTTTATACTCAAACTTTACTTTAAACTGCAAAACACTTCACACAAACTTATCGGAGGGTCTAATTCTCCCAGATATGATATTTAATATCTGCTACACTTTGTCATTTAACAGCCGATCATAATTATGATTTTCTTTCATGATACTTTATAAATGCCTGAAACAAACTGGAAATAATACAAATCAATCTGTAAAGGTTACACAAGTTATTTTTTTAAATTATGTTAAGTAAAAAAGAAAGAAAAAAAAATGAAAAACACGTCTTAGTAGAACTGGACATTAAATTTATAGAAATTCAACATCTTCAAACTAGAACATCAACTTGTCTTGCCTTACAGGAGTGAGCAGTAATTCTACAAATTCAAATGCTTAATCTCTCAAAGCATACCAATAATGTATAATAAAATTGATATTGTTATGAAGCCCACATTCTACCAAAACACCTAAACTCACAAGAATAAGAACATGCATATTTAGCCATTAAACCTATTGTCTTCTGGAGTTTTATATACACAATTATTTGCAAATAAATAAACATAACTCTTAAAAAGTAATAACTGAAAGAAGTCTTTAAAGTAAATCTGACATGACTAATTTGGTGTAACAGTGGTGCTTAATTCAGACATGTTCTCAGTCCTGGAATAATCCTGCTTCCACTGGAAATGTCAGTACTGCACTCAGATTAGATAAACTTCTGAAGATTATGCAACACACACAAAAAAATGCTGTTTAGAATTTAAAAGTCCCAAATGTAGAAAGCCAAAAATTGTAGAATGTCTCTAGGGTAAAAACAAACAAGGTGGTAAATAATTGCTTTCTATAGCACTACAAACTTGTGACGGTTTGTGCCTTAGCATGCATAAACTATACTGACAAACAATATTAATAAACTTTATGAAACAGCTTTTAAACTTCATTATAAAAAGACAGATAGAGTTAATAATTTAACAGCCAAAGCCCAATGGAAACAGTACTGTAAGGCAAAGATGGTATTAAAAAGGCAGTATCAGATCTAAAATTAACCAAAATACAAAAACAAACTGACTTGTTTCTTTACAAACATCAATGCTTGATACACATCTACTACTAATCGCTCTACAATAACAGATCACAGTGTTGATTAAACTTTCCCAGTTATTGGCTCTGCATTACCTATAGTTGTGTAAACAGACACACACCAAGTATGAGGATACACACACACCATGTATAAGGAGATATGTGAATTATCGTTTCCTCTCCCAGCCTCCCACCTCCCTCCTCAAGTCTCCTCTGAAAACCCCATTAAGAGCAGTGTGTGATCAGACTTTGGATTAGGGTGGGTGGAGGGGAGCAAAGCTTTATCATGGGGATAGGGTGAAAGGATATAAATAGATCTCGCAACAAGCCACAACATTTCCGAACTTGTTCAATAGCACGAACTATATCCTCTACGCTATTCAAAATAGAAGTAAATGCAAACCGCAGAGTGGAAACTTTGAGTAAAGATAGATAAAACAGAGTTAGCAAGGGACAAGAAGAAGATCCTACTGAGACAAGTAAAAGCCCCTACACAGCTCTTATTACTGGACTAGGACTTCACAGAACCTGGATAACACGGATTTAACCTGTAAATGGCAGGGGTGCAAGACAGGCTAGCATCTTACAATATTTTCTCATCCAATACCTTTAAATATGGCCTATTAGAAGTCTCAATTTAACAAAAATACTACTTTTTCTGTTACTTTGCATAGACTTAAACAACAGAGAAAAAAGTTTGCACACAATAAGCAACGGAGACTTTTAATCAGGGTAAACGTGTAAGTGTATCTACGTGTTTATTATAGTATTGTATCAACTGTGCAAGAAGTATAGAACGCTGAAGACCATATTTTGTTTGTAGCAAAGTGGTTCAAATCTGGCATGTATGACAAAGTTGGCACAACGGTAAAAAAAAAAAAAAAAGTATATAAAAAAATAATTATGAAATAATAATATGCCCTGCTATCTTACATAAAATACACATGACCATGCCACTGCCTGAGGCACAACATTATCCTGTTCTCACAAAAACAAAAAAAAATACAAAAAAAAAAACTTACAAACAGCTTGAAAACTTTTCCCAAGCCCAGTGATCGCTCTCCAAAAGAAAGTTATTCAAAAGTAGTAGAAAAAGTAAATGTATATAAAAAGAGAATAACATTTTAATAAAATGCTCCCCTGGATAGATTGACCCTATGATATCCTATAGCAGCAACCCCAGGAGGCCTGCGTGATTTCTTGTACCCAGGGGTGCTGGGACCTGGGCTCCCCTGCATGCAGAGTGCTTAGCAAAATCGCAACCAGATTTCACCTCCTAACCCCAAACACCCCAATCTGTCCTAAACACACACATGTAGGCACAAAACATTCTGTGTAAAAAAAAAAAAAAACAACAAAAAAACTTTTCCAAAACTTCAAAATGCAACTTTTTTTCCCACAATAAAAAAACTATTCGTCCCTCTCCCATGGCAGAGCAATGCAGCAGGCCTCCCATGGCATGTCACTTAGTGGGGGAAATCGACCTCTAACTCACCGTAAGAGCTTCAGCTCACCGACTCCTCTCCCCCCCGGGGACTGGCTGCAGGGTTGCCGGAGGTAAATAATCCGAATCCTGGGAGGGTTCTAGAACGTGCAGAGCTCTGAGATGATGTGATCCAAATAAGGGAAAGAAAAACAATAAGTTCCACCAGCAGAGTGTTATTGAACACTGCCCCGGTCCCAGCCTGGAAGTTACAGAGCCCGGCAGACAGTCCGGCAGGCAGTTCGCTCCAGAGTGTGAGTGCAAGTGGATGGGGCTGAGCAGAGTGTCTAAAGTGCCTGCTCCAGCTGCTGGCTGGCAGGGTCCCTAGCACTGGGTGACAGATGGCACTGTTACTGCGTGACTGGGGGACTGGGCTCTGCACTCTCTCTACTCGCTCTCCTGCTTTCTGGAGGTAGGCAATAGGCAGCAGTAAATGGCGTCATGTGGGACTGAGGAGGAACAGAGCAGTTGTTGTGCCAGAGGATATATCGCATCCGGTGTCGTGCTAAAGTTGGTTCCCTGTAAAGAAGTGTTACCACATCTCTGTGAACGCGCATACGGGCTGTGTGAGGCTCTGTGAGGAGGGAGGGGGCAGGGAGGGGGGCTCGGTGTCCTAAAAGGTCAATAAATCATCCCTGCTTATCTCCCCTGAATCCTTATCCCAATCTCTAAGAAAAAGCAGCCAGTCCCTTTAATGTCTCTTGCAATCAATAAAAAGCAAGTTTGCATTGTTTACTAAACACATATAATGATCAGTCTGCTCTGTTGCAATATTTATTTTATTACCACCTGCTAATAAAACATTTCCTCGCTCATATATACTTATTACATAATGTGTATTTATTAACCCTCTCACTCTCATAGAAATCACCACAATTTATCACCTGTATTGGACTGTAAGGTTTAATACATGACCACTTCATATGCCATCTCTGGTACTTAAAGGGTGTGTAATATATACATATTAAAAACTTCCACTAATTTGTGTCTATATTAACCCTTTCAGCCTCCATCTTTTTCAAGATAATTTTTCAAGAGTCTTGAAAAAGACCCGCAGGGGTCGAAACGTCGTTTTTTTTTTTTTTGCTGTATGCACATTTTTTAAATCCTGCGAGTGAATCCTGGATTTTAATTTGTGTGTATGTATATATATATATTACTTTGTTTCAGTCCTACAGAATTCACCATATTTCACATATCAGTGGAAGTGTGGATATATTAACCTTTTTAATCCTGAGGATGTCATATAAAGTGGTCATGTATTAACCCTTTGAGGTCCATGGTGATGGTAATAGGTGGATATTTCTGTGAGACTATAATAGTTAACAAATATACATTCTTTTATAATAAGAATATACAGCAGGGTAAAAATGGCGAAATGGTTTTTACATAGCAAGAGTTAAGCAGGGATAATTTATTGACCTTTTAGGACTTTTTGCAGCCACACTCAGCCTTCCTTCCCCCTCCCTCCTCACAGAGCCTCACACAGCCTGCGTACTCGCTCCCGAGAGATGTGGTAACACATCTTTACAGGGAACCAACAACTTTACTAGGACCCCTTGTCCCAGTCTTAGGCTGTGCGGGGCCACAGTCACTCACACTCCCAGCTCGGAGCCTCAGGAGAGAGTTCACAGGGCAACTGCTGCTCTCAGTTTGCTGGAACTCCAACGGGTGGGAGCCCGTCCTTGGAAAGGCTATTCCTCTCCATGGTGTCACTACATGAGTGCATTTCTAGTTAGTGTCACAAGTAAACAATGCTAGACTGCCTTAAGCGTCATGCACGAGCTAATGTACAAGTTATGAATGCATACAGGTGCCAATCAAAAAGACAAGTTAGAGGTACAGGAATATATAATAATATGTGTATATATACACTGCAATCCTCTGATATTTTGGCATTATATATATATATATATATATATATATATATATATATATATATATATATATATATATATATAACGAATTTCAGGATGCACTCATAGGTCTTCAAATAGGTCAAAATTGTGTTTTATTAATCAATAGATTACATACAGAAATTGATCGACGTTTCGACCCTGCCGCGTCTTTTTCAAGATCGATCTTGATGGATCTTGAAAAAGACCCGGTAGGGTCGAAACGTCGATCGACTTCTGTATGTAATCTATTGATTAATAAAACACCATTTTCACCTATTTAAACACCTGTGAGTGCATCCTGGAATTCGTTTTTTTCTATATTTTGGACTGCAGTGGATCAGCACCCAGGCAAGATTTTTTGTTATAACTTTGAAAGGAGAGTGCCAAGCAACCACATTCATTATATATATATATATATATATATATATATATATATATATATATATATCTTTTTATCTCTCTCTCTATTCTTATTTATTTATTTTTAATGTGAGACCACTGATTGAGTGAAAAATGTCTGCCAGATGCTTTTTTAAAGTAAAGTAAATTCACGCTTCCAATGTTGAGGTGTTAGAAAGCAGCATGGTGAGGCATGGCCAAAGTTAGTGACATGTCCCTTTTGTTATTACCAAAAAAGGGTTGTTAGCCTTGCATACATCATCTAACTTGCCAACTGACATGTAGCTGCTAGCGAGTTTACCAACAAAGTGTACACATGTTGGGTGCTACAGAATACCTCTTGGATCTGCAGTAATATAGTGATTACTGGAATGTTTGTGCTTTAAGATAACTTTTTCTGGGGTCTCAATGTGATATCAAATAAAAATAAATAATCATAAACTACTGTTAAATCTGGCAAGGACAACTATGTATATGAATTGGTTCCAGTTGTACAATTTATACATTGAGGAATCCAGGCATTTTCACAGGCTAATTAAGTAACTGACTATAAATATTTAGCAGGTAGTTTATTTATGTTGATCTAGCTATTATTTGGTAACTACATGGTTGTAATTCCTGCTTTGAAAATGTAAATCTTTGCAGCTGTGGCAGTTAAATAATGTGAGTTTGGGACCAATGGACATTTATCCTTACAATCTGCATGTCACAATGCATTTTGAGATACCAGTAGTTATTGTTAGCTATCCACTGCATCTTCATCTTCCTGCACTTATCTGAAAGGAGTGGAACTCGGTGTGGCATTATGATAACCTGTGGCACACCACTGGTTGGTTGAGTGTTTGTGATCATTCTGTCAGATTGAAAAATGCTGTTTATTCTCCATTATTAATTCACAAGGCATTATCAAATAGCAGTACAGTAGATTTATTTTTTATTGTACCATCCACTTTTATTTCAAGAGATTGTAGTGTGTGAAAATATAAGAGAACTTGGTGCCTTTGATATACTCTAACAACCAAGCTATGGTTAACTTTGCTTAAATCGTGGATCTTTCTCATTTCATTGTTTGTGTGAATCGCATCAAAATCTACTGACAATGTCGGTACTATATATATATATATATATATATATATATATATATAGTACCGACATTGTCAGTAGATTTTGATGCGATTCACACAAACAATGAAATGAGAAAGATCCACGATTTAAGCAAAGTTAACCATAGCCATATATATATATATATATTTTTTTTTTTTAACGTTTAGAATAACAAATTTTTATTGAAATTATTTTTTTAAAATCAACTATACTGATAAAACAGTGGCTCAGTGGCTGACAAATGTATTGATCTAAACTCAGTTTGTTCTTTGACACTTCTAATACAAGGGTGGCACTTTCGTGGTACTAGGATTTTTAATGTGTATGTTGAAGATTTGATTCTTGCATTTTAGATTGCCATGTGTGTAATTATTGAAGTAGAAGGGTACATGCACTGGCACTCACATCCATCCTTCGTCAGGTGCATGTAGCATTGCACTGAAACGCATACAGATACACACTGTGTGTCAAGGTGTGTGTATCTGTGTGTCAGTGTGTGTATTTGTGTGTCACTATGATAGATACATACACACACACAGATACAGATTGACACACAACTACACACACTGACACTTACAAACACAGATACACACACCTTAACACACAGGCAAACACCTGCACATAAAAAAGGGTGCATTTTTGTTTTGGGGATGAGGGGTTCCACGATGTTGATACACTATGTCAAAGGGTTTCATGGGAAAAAATAATTGGGAACCCCTTGCACTAATGGTTTAGCATGTTGCTCTAATTATTTATTTACTTTCACTTTGAACCGTTCCTCCTATGTCTATCTAGTAAGCTTAAAGGGAAACTCCACTGCCAGGAAAACGATCCGTTTTCCTGGCACTGGAGGGTCCCTCTCCCTCCCACCCCCCAATCCCCAGTTACTGAAGGGGTGAAAACCCCTTCAGTGACTTACCTGAGGCAGCGGCGATGTCCCTCGTCGCTGTCTCCGCCTCCGCGATGCTCCTCCTCTTCATTGCGTCGCCCGGTGGGCGAGACTGATCTCGCCCACCGGCCGAGGAGACCTAATGCGCATGCGTGGCAATGCCGCGCATGCGCATTACGTCTCCCCATAGGAAAGCATTGAAAACGAATTTTAATGCTTTCCTATGGGGTTTTGAGCGACGCTGGAGGTCCTCACACAGCGTGAGGACGTCCAGCGACGCTCTAGCACAGGTTTCCTGTGCTAGAACCCAGGAAGTGACCTCTAGTGGCTGTCTGATAGACAGCCACTAGAGGTGGAGTTAACCCTGCAATGTAATTATTCCAGTTTATAAAAAACTGCAATAATTACACTTGCAGGGTTAAGGGTAGTGGGAGTTGGCACCCAGACCACTCCAATGAGCAGAAGTGGTCTGGGTGCCTAGAGTGTCCCTTTAACAGGGAGAGAGGCTTTGAATACCGTAGTTTAATTTTATACCAGTATTTTACTGACATTAGTTCCTACATTTTCTCTCTTCCCTCTTACTACTTACTATCTGTGGTTATTTGAAAGTCATTTGGCGGCACGCTACCTCAGTACACTAGATTGGCACCCATTAAATGCATACAAATCCACATGGATGGGACAGAGTTTTGCATTTGAATATGCTAACATACTGCAGAGAATAAGTCACTGCACTTAAAGGACCACTCTAGTGCCAGGAATACATACTCGTTTTCCTGGCACTAGAGTGCCCTGAGGGTGCCCCCACCCTCAGGGTCCCCCTCCCGCCCGGCTCTGGAAAGAGGAAAGGGGTAAAAACTAACTTTTTCCAGCGGTGGGCGGAGAGCTCTCCTCCTCCGATCCTCCTCTTCTCCTCCCCGTCGGCTGAATGCGCACGCGCGGCAATAGCTGCGCGCGCATTCAGCCGGTCACATAGGAAAGCATTCATAATGCTTTCCTATGGACGCTTGCATGCTCTCACTGTGATTTTCACAGTGAGAATCACGCAAGCGCCTCTAGCGGCTGTCAGTGAGACAGCCACTAGAGGAAATAGGGGAAGGCTTAACCCATTCACAAACATAGCAGTTTCTCTGAAACTGCTATGTTTATGAAAAAATGGGTTAACCCTAGAAGGACCTGGCACCCAGACCACTTCATTAAGCTGAAGTGGTCTGGGTGCCTAGAGTGGTCCTTTAAGAAAATTACTTTTCCACTCCACAAGTGACTTTCTTCTTTTGTTTCCTCGGTAGCGTACTGGCAGATGTACAATTGAGGCATTAGTACATATCTAACTGTCTATATGTATACATCACCTGCACTACTTCTGGTTCTTATGTCCTATTAGAGCCACTACAATAAAGCTTGTTTTATTTATTTATACCAGAAAGGTGATTGAGTCCATACTCAGAGTCTCTTCACTAGACATAGGAGTTAACCATTATACGGTTATGATTGCACTTACTGATTATACTCTTTAATTCTTAATATCTCTAGATACCTACCCTACTTTTTGTTCTATATCTGTGTACAGACTAATAGTAGATTACTATATTTAGTTCCAGGAAGGGGCTTCAGGGCCACTTTATATGTACCTGTATACCTCTCTTCTCTTTGTGACTCAAGCAGTAATATAATCTCAACCAACAAATCACATTATTTGTATAGTAAAAGTTCTCCAGAAAACACAAGAAACTGAGAAATTGAATGTATTCTTAATGGAAAAAAAACATTTGTATTAATAACTAAAACTTTATTGAAAATAACCCCTAATTTTGATAATCATATTGTTGAATAATGTTTATAACAATTTAACAGATGTATAAGCAAATATATTTAAAATAATAAAATTTATATTCAAATTAATCCATCAGAAACAATACAAATAAGTGTATATACATGTATGTGCATACATAAAAATATACATATATATACAAATAAAAAAACTATCTATCTATCTATCTTTCCTGATGAAAGTCCACACAGGGACTGAAACATTGATGTGACTGTAACTATTACTTATATAAAATGAATATATGTTTAAAACGTCCACTGAATGCTCTCCTCCGTGGTCTACACACACACACACACACACACACCATCCTGATTAATAGGTAACTTATCAGAGCCACTAGAAACAAATGTCAATATTACTGTATGTTCAAAGGTCATGCAACGCACAATGCAGTTGGCTTTGCTAAGGTTAACTTTGTGTTAAATCGCTTTGTGTTTAGGTTGTATTCAAACAATACAAAAAGCTACATTAAACTTCTATGAAAGAAAAAAAAAAAAAACGTGTGTCATGTTGAATCCCTTGTTTCCGACAGCCCTAAAGCACAAGCATTAATTTAACTGATCCCTCTTTCCTCGCATATACATAATAACAAAACAAAGCACCTTGCTGAGAGCACAGGAAATAGTGTAAACCTTAATAAGCACCCTCCCTTCCTCCCCCACACACAGCCAAGTGTCAATAGAGTCTGCCGGATGCATTATATCCAGGCCCTCTGTTCATTAGGTTGAGTTGCATTATTCTTTTTACCGCTAGAGGGTGTTAGTGTTCATTGTTTACCAGAATCTTGCTGTAGGCATGTGGGGAATGTAGAGTGCCATTAATATGGAGGCAAAGATCACACACATATGCACCCCACCCCCACCTCTCCTTAGGAAATGCTCTTAAGGTTACTTCCTTAATGTTTGATAACATTTTCCCTGCCGAAGGAATGCAGAGGTTAACTAATCGTGTGCCAAACCTAAGTAGCTTGCCTCTTCTCACGGTAAAATGTAAAATAAAAAAGGGAATGGTTAGATGTTTTCTATGTAACTATGTATGCATATAAATTATTTGTACACTTTTGGCACTGAATCTATATTTTTCCTACAAAAGCAATCAAGGTGCACTCAGTAAATTCCCTCTTCAACTTAGGGAATTGTGTTTAATGGAAATAGTACCACTTCTGTACTTAAAATAAACCATGAGTGGCTTATAAATGTCTCAGAAATCCTAATATGCATAGGTGTCGAATTATTTTTTCACGGGGTAGCAAAGCCAAACACTTAGTAGGTTTCATGGGTTCAGGTCTGAATTAACATTATGAGTGTGGTGCATTCCAGGTACAAACAATAAAATAAATTTAATAAACACCAATAAACATTAACAAATTATCAACAAATGAGTGGGACATCATACCTCAATGATGAACAATTTGGGTTTATTCAATAAAATGTTTCTTGTGGTTAAATGTCAAAGCGCTCAGGGTAGTTTGTTAAATTTTGTTAACCGTCAGAACTAATGCAACATCCCGCAACTGAGCTGATTTGTTTGTTTCTCACTCTGCGATTCATGTTTGTACTTGTATCTCCCTTATTGTTTCTTTGTCTGCGTCTCCCCCTTATTTTATTTGCCCCAAATGCCCCCCTAGTTTGTATTTACTTCCATTATTTCTCCCCACAAAAAATAATGGAAAGAATCTGCACTATCTGTACCATGCATCAGCAGTGTGAAGTGGGTGGTGATATGACCAAAATGTAAGTTCCTTGCATTCTCACTTTTAGCAAATTCAATTCAATTGGAATAATTGAGATTTAAATAGTGAAGTGGCTATAGCAGTAGTTATTGCTGAGATAGAGATCTTTTACAGATCAGCAATTTTTTTTGTTGTTGAAATTTATCATTTGTATTTCAACTTCCTATAATTCATAATTTAGTGAATAAGCCCCTTAATGAGGAGTTGTTTCAGTTTCACTAGGGATTTGCAAATTGTTACATTGCTTATCTCAGCTAGTAGCTTAAGCCCCAGCCCAAATTTGGCAATTCCTTGGTGAATTTGACAACAATTTAGGTTTTAGTGAACAAACACACCTTCAAACAGGCACATAATACCACCCATGTTAAATTGACCTGTCACTGCATCAACTAATAGCCAACTAAAAGTTAGCTAAGGGTTCTACTACTTTTATTCATTTTAAAACAATAATTTTTTATTTACGTCATATCCCTGGCACAATCAGAGCATGCAATGCAAATTTTCTTGTTTATAGTGTGAAGGCTAAGGGTGCCTGTGCCTGTACTGAACTATGGAATGAATTCAAGTATGCATGTCTGTAGCTCTTTGTAAGAAAACCTCTTTGCATGACCAGATGTTAGACCACTATAAACTTCCACATGCATTAAAATTTCTACCACTGGTGGTCCAACATAGTATAAAATATTTACTAAAGTGTGAAATTGACAGGAGAACTAATTCAAAGTTAATTTAAACGTTTAGGACAAAATAGAAAAACGGGAATCACAGACTAGAATTTTATGTAGTTTCCTGACCATTCAGACATAAGTGAAGAACCTTGTATGTGCTGGTCAATAATGATAATGTCAGATAGGTCATCTTGGTCAATAATGATGATTTCAGATGACTGTATTAAATTTTAGTTAAATCAGCTTAGATCAGCTCAAATTAATTAACAACCAGTGTCCACTTGATTTTATTGGAGGGCATATTCACTATCCAATGTGGGTCCAGTACCATCCAGAGCAGGGGAGTGGAAGAAAGCATTGCCTTGATTTCAAGAATAGGATGAAATATATGGTGCACAAGTAGATGCAACGTTTGATTATAGCATTGTAAAGACAATACAGTCACTTTAGGCGGTTCTGGAATGTCTGTTAGATAGGCATCTCCTCTAACATTAAATGATCCCAAGATAAGTATAAAACACTAGTTATGTTATCAGTAATGCTAACACAATTGAGTATACAGCTTTGTTTCCTCTTGATGTTATCATGCTTCAGGCTGGAAAAACAGGATGAATTAACAGTACGCAATTGTATTTGTTTTAAGTATATCAGTTGTAAAACTAGATGTTCCTCAATGCAGGAAAAAAAGAGACATGTTATCAAATAATAAAACGAGTATATTCAGCAACAGAGTCCTTTTTGCATACCTGTAACTACAGTTTTATGAACCTAAAATGCTATTTATATGGTCCTGTTCAATAACATATATTCAATGTTTCAATAACGTTACACATAACCTTCTGAGTGCTGGGGTTTACTCTCTCTTTTTTCTTAACTCTATGATTAATAGCCCTGTGGGACTGGGACTGGCACAGACAATCAAGATTGTTTTTTTCATTTTTGCTCCACATGCTATTTTGTTTGTTTATAAGGATAAAAATGGTACTATAGGTACCAGTTCCAGAACTAATATAGAGAGGGCCCTGGTATAGCAAGGGTGGCCAAAATGTAGATTCCCATCTGTTGTACATCTCCCACAATGCTTTGCTAACTGGGGATCTTCCATTTATCAATCCTTGCAGGGTTGTAGTTAGCACTGAGAAGTGTTTGTGTGTTTGAATGTAGGCAAGTTTTTGTATGCAGAAATACCACAGAAAAAAATGTCAAAGCGCACACTGTAAAAATTCTTTACCTTTAAAATACAATAAAATGTGATGGGTCTTTTTTGCTAAAACCCTAAATCATAAACAGAGTAACCATAGTGTAAACTGTTGAAATAGATATAACAGTGATACAATAAAAATGGAACACTTGCCTTTTCAGTAGCTCTGAACTGTAAAGGCATGTCATCCACAATAGGGATAGTTGTAGTGGTGTTAAAGTTTGAAGTTAAAAAATCAACTTTATTTCTTGTCTGCTAAGCTTCTGTGCAATGTTACCACCTCTTATGCTAACCTTTCTTATAGCGTGAATCTCCAGAAACCTTGGGTCCAATCCATGTCTCTCCATAAAATGTTTAAACACACTATGATTGACTAAGCCATTTTTGATGTTTCTAATATGTTCACCCATCCTAGTGCTTAAGCTCCTAGATGTAATTAAAAAGTTTATTTCTGAATAACAGGTCTCCTATTAATAAAAGTGTGTCACCAAGCCAACCAATTAATACATTTGTCACCAAGTCAACCAATTAATACATTTATAAATAAATAAATACAGCATATGTAATATACAATCTAATGTTTTATAAAAGCTATTTATACAAAAAGGCTACAAAGCAAAGACACTATAGAAAGAGATTGATAATGTTTCCCAACTAGATAGATCTCAGCTACTAATATTTAAAAATAAGGACGAAAAAAATACATCTATGCGATAAAGACTGCATTCTACTTTAACTATGCTAGCAATATAGGGAGCCTCAAAAAAAATAGTTCATACAAATTGGCATATCCTGACTCAAAAACCTAGCAGTAATTCAAAAAGGGTTTTATCATTGTAGTACTTGCAGTGCCCTGTAGAAACATGAATATATCCAACAAAACCGTAAACAATTTTTAAACCTAGAATTACTCAAATGAGCTATAAATTCCAGTACACCATTACTTGCCACTCTAAAAATTTGATATATCTACTTAATTGTAGTGGTGGCTATCAATATGTGGGCAAAACATCTAGGAGCTTAACCCCTTAAGGACACATGACGTGTGTGACACGTCATTATTCCATTTTATTCCAGAAGTTTGGTCCTTAAGGGGTTAAGCACTAGGATGGGCGAACATATAAGTAACATCAAAAATGGCTTAGTCAATCATAGTGTGTCTAAACATTTTATGGAGAAGCATGGATTGGACCCAAGGTTTCTGGAGATTCATGCTATAAGAAAGGTTAACATACACTGGAGAGGTGGTAACATTGCACAGAAGCTTAGCAGACAAAAAATAAAGTGGATTTTTGAACTTCAAACTTTAATCCCATAGAGGTCTTAATATTGATTTTGAAATAAGTACCATTTTATAATTTGTATTGGGATTTTTTAGAGGTTCTTTACTGTTTTTTTTCTGGTGGGCTTTTCTATGTGTCCTTTTATCCTCTTATGTATATGGGTACGTGTAATGTGTATGTATATATGTTTTTATGTACATATGTATATATGCATATATGTCTATATATGCTTCTAAATGTGAACGTGTTTATTTATATTTTTATATATGTTTTTATGTACTTATTTTATATTTGAAGATATATTTAAACACTTTTTAACTGTTATTATGATATACACTGCTATTCACTATTTTTTCTGTTTTGTCTGTTTTTGCCCAA
Source organism: Pelobates fuscus (assembly GCF_036172605.1). Classification (NCBI taxonomy): domain Eukaryota; kingdom Metazoa; phylum Chordata; class Amphibia; order Anura; family Pelobatidae; genus Pelobates; species Pelobates fuscus. The sequence goes on along the minus strand of NC_086317.1, from coordinate 350,601,246 downwards.
ATCCAATATAGAGTTCCTCACTTCTATGGGCACTATAAACTTTCATGTGAGACTTCTATTAACTTTGCTAGCTATTTAGCTTGAACACATATCGACAAATGGAAATGTTATTAAGGCTGGAAGCTAGCCTATTGGACGAGACATCTCCTCTGAAGTACGCATGCTCTATAAACATATGGAGAATTAAAATCAAATGAGTGCCATGGGAACCGAAATAAAGACCGCCCATGTACAAGACGGATGTCTGAAACTACCAATTGGAGCTTGGCGCGTCATATGACACAACGTATGGACATTTTAGTTGGCATTTTTAGGCAGTTTCTCTTCTTTGTATGGCCGAAACCGGATCACGCCATATTTTGGGCGAGGCGGACTACATCTGGTCCGGACAATATAAGGAAGTTTTATCACATGTGTTTTAATTACTACATCTGTCTTATGTTACGTTTAAGTAATTTTAGGGTATATAAAGCTTGTTATGACAGTTGTTAGGTAGATTGCACCTCAGGAAGACCTCTTTTAAGGAAACACGTTTGCAAATTTTTTGTTATGTTTTAACTACTATTTGGAATAAACAACTTTTATGTCATCTATTTGGTTCCTGGTTCCAGTATTCACTTGGGAAATTCAAGGTTTCAGCGATACACGACTACAACTATCCCTATTGTGGATGACAGGCCTTTACAGATCAGAGCCACTCTTTAAGGGCTCTGTAAAGTTCCATTTTTTATTGTATCACTGTTATATCTATGTATATAGGTTACACTATGGTTCCTCTGTTTTGTATTTATACGATTTAGGGTTCTAGCAAAATAGACCCATCAAATGTTATTGTATTTTAAAGGTAAAGAATTTTTACAGTGTGAGCTTTGACATTTTTTTCTGTGGTATTTCTGTTTTTATGTGTTCTTGGTGAAAATACACTTGGAGTGTTTTTAGGCTGCACTTGTATTTTTTGTTAGGAGCGCCCGATATCCCTCATAGTTTCCTTTTTAAAGTTTTTGTATGCATCATGTGTGAGTGAATGTTGGGGTGTGTTTGTATGCAATGTTGAATTTTGAATGCAGACATGCATTTGTGTGTAGTGTTGATGTTTGAATGCTGGGGTGTATGTGTGGTTAGTGTTGGAGTCTGAATGCTAAGATGTATGCACACACACATACAGATACCCAGAAACACACAATGACACACATACAGATACACTGGCACACAGATACAAACATTGTGTATCCAAAAGTACATGTGCCCCCTCACATGCTAATTCTGATGCTGCCGCACCACCTGCACCGGCGGTCGTTCTATCGCTGGCAGGTACCCTCCTTCACTTTTGCAAACTTAACCTTACCTGCATGGATGCACACCATTTTATCAATCTAGTCCCGACTAAAGACTGACATAGCTCCTTGAAAAAAATGTTGATTCACACTAATGCTGAGGTTAGCCATTAATAGAATAGCCCATCAGCAAATCTCTTGTGCAATCAAAGAATGTTCAAATCAGTTACACACAAGCAGTGTGGGGCCCAGAAAGGGAATTTAAAGACAGAATTATATACACATACAATTAAAGTTTTACTTATAGTTTTAATAATTAAAATGCTTTCACACTGAAAGAAAGAAAGATTTGAAACCAGTACGGAAGCTCTAAACTGTGGTTTATGTTAAATCCATAATTTACAAATAATTTATGTGCAATCAAACCTCTGGTTATCTCTAATTATTTTGGCTGTGTTTATTGCATTTGTAATATTGTGTTGCATGGTCCCTGAAATCTGTACAGTTTTTCTATTGTAAGTGGATACATGCCAAACTTTAAAGAATACCTACTAATATGTTTGTGACCAACGGGTGGAGCATTTTGATAACAATCACCTCTCAATATTTATTTGTTGTTAGGTAAAGTATTTAGAACAAGAACCACCACATTTTACTCAAACTGATTCATAAACAAATTTGCTGCTAAATAAACACACATACAGGGTTATTTACTAAAGTGAGAAATTAAGGGTTACTCCAAGCACCATGATCTCTTCAGTGATTTCCTAGCAAAATGCTGCACGTACAAAGTTTAACTGCTTTGTTGCGGCAGTGTAATTCACCTTTATACCATCCTCCAGGCTACCTTAGCCAGCCCGAAACATGAGTTCCTGGGATGGCTAGTGTCCGTTGTGTTCATATTTTTATGCACTGTGTCAGATGGCTATTGTCAGTTGTGTTCATATTTGTTGGAAGGACCCTCGGTGCCTAATGGGAACCAAGGTAAATGGGCAAACAAGACAGTTTGCCCCATAACCCTTATAAGGTTCCAGTCGGTAGTGGTTATGAATGTTTGGAGGAACTCTTTAACCCCTTAAGGACCAAACTTCTGTAATAAAAGGGAATCATGACATGTCACACACGTCATGTGTCCTTAAGGGGTTAAAGCCAAAATAGCTGATTTGGAAAATATCTCTAAGTCAGTTATGCGTCAGATTTGGGTACTTTGGCCTAAAAGTTTAAAAATCACTTTGAATCCTCACCTTATTGAAATACCCTAATTGAGCTCTTTCAAAAAAAGCATTTATAACTATGCAGTTTCCTAGATAATGCACTGTTATTTTTTCAAAATGTATTTATTCATATAATATTTTACCATTACATATATATTTTTCTCGGTTTTAAGTATGTCCTGGGCCTACAAACGATAGTGAAATAAAAGAATTTAGATTAGTTTTAAACATTATAAGTTTAGTCTTTATTATTAAAGATTCTTAAATTATTCAAGATGAGGGAGACTGGAAATGTAGGAATGCAGGCAAACGTGTAATGTGTGTTTCAATTGCTAGTTTCCTGTTTCACCTTTACAATACAACTCCCTTCTGCCAACATGTTCAAAATAGTGAGATGATTAATGGGACTGGATCTATCCCAAAGCTCAACATGTTCACGTGTGTTGTTAACTATTTCAGAACTGTAATGCCAAAGTGTCATTGCATTAGTTATATTCATAGCATTATATATATATATATATATATATATACATATATATATATATATATATATATATATATATATATATATAAATCCAGAGAACCCCTGCACTCCAACTTAAATAATAGAAAAAATTACCTGGTGCTCTGGTGGCTAAATAGTATAAGATACAAAATTACCGGCACTCAAGGATTGACAGTACTTCAAATCTTCATTTATTTCGAAGACAAAAATCGACGTTTCAGCTCCTCACAGGAGCTTTCATCAGGACACAAAATATCAAAACACTGAAAACACTCTTATATAGGACAAACAATTACTACTAATGGGTACTTACCACCAGGTGCACTGCATTTGCGCTCGCCGCCGGAACCGCCGAGACCGCCTTCACAGACAACCTTACTTCCGGGTTTATGGTCATGTGACCCCCTAGGACGTGTCAATTAACCAGGCTGTGTGCGTTACTGGGGCAACACCAATGAACAATCTCAGGTGGTTGCTCCCAAAGTACCAGCGCCGGCGAGGACCAAATTTCTTTATGACACTTAATGTTGTCATGGCGACCAGGACGCGTTTCCGGCGAGCGTGCCAAAACGCATAGAATCTAAATGAAAAACCTACAAGACACCTATCAGCATATTAATGTATATACATATGTAAAAAATGTGTATGAATAGTGGTGAAAAAATGGACAATGTTAATAAACAGTAAAGGGTGCATATAAATCCTCGGAACAGCAAACATAGAACTTGTGTAAAATATCAAAGTGATGTGTCTGGTATGTTAGAGTGATGAGTGAGGGGAGGCCCAAAGGCTGCAGAAATGTGAACAATATGTGTGTGAAAATAATCTTGCTCCTAAGTAATAATACTAAATCTAAATATGTGAATAAGAAGCATATATAGTGCTCGGTAATTGCGCACCTGGGGTAAGTCCCTTAGATACATACAGATACAAACAGAAACCGCACTCTGTGAAAGAATAAGAGGCCACAGGTCTAGTATCCGGCTTGCCTACCGTGATGGCAAATTGGACAAACCAGTGGCCAGACATTTTTTAGAACTTAAGCATCAACTAGCTTCACTCAGATGCGTTGCAATTGAGCATGTTCCATTGTCTGCCAGAGGGGGTGATAGAGCTAGGCTCTTATTACAAAGAGAGACCTACTGGATTTGCCAGTTAGGAACCCTAGCACCTCGAGGCCTCAATGAGAAATGTTCATTTGCTTCTTTCCTATAAGGATCTGAGCCTTGACCTTCACTATCAATATTTACATGTCATGGGATTGTTTACCGCCACATCCGCCATTTTGCTATTTTTTTATTTTTTCCATTCGCATATTATTATTGTTTATGACTTTATTATTCTCATTTATCTTTCATTTTTCATTTTTATTTTTTCTTATTTATTTTTTATTTTTTATTTTTTATTTATTATTTTATTTTTTATTTTTTATTTTATATTTTTTATTGTATCATTTCATTTTACTTTCATGTTTATTTTTATTTCTATATTTATTTTTATTTTTATTTATTTTTTAATTATTTTTTTATTTATTTTTTATTTATATTTCATTATTTATTTATTTATTTTTTTATTATTTATTATATGTATTATATTTTCTATATTTATTTTTATTTTTATTTTTTATTTTTTATTTTTCATATATTTTTGACTATTTTTGATTCTTATTGTTTATTTTTATTTTTATTTTTATTTTAATTTTATTTTTATTTGTATTTTTATATTTATGTTTATTTTTTTATTTTATTTTTTTATTATTTTTTTAATTTTATTTCGAGTTTTTCTGATTTTTTCTTATGTTCCAGTACTGCTGACTATTCTTTTAATTCCATCTTAACCTTACTTAATGTTATATGTAACAAGTATGTATCTAAGGGTTCCTAACTGGCAAATCCAGTAGGTCTCTCTTTGTAATAAGAGCCTAGCTCTATCACCCCCTCTGGCAGACAATGGAACATGTTCAATTGCAACGCATCTGAGTGAGTTGATGCTTAAGTTCTAAAAAATGTCTGGCCACTGGTTTGTCCGATTTGCCATCACGGTAGGCAAGCCGGATACTAGACCTGTGGCCTCTTATTCTTTCACAGAGTGCGGTTTCTGTTTGTATCTGTATGTATCTAAGGGACTTACCCCAGGTGCGCAATTACCGAGCACTATATATGCTTCTTATTCACATATTTAGATTTAGTATTATTACTTAGGAGCAAGATTATTTTCACACACATATTGTTCACATTTCTGCAGCCTTTGGGCCTCCCCTCACTCATCACTCTAACATACCAGACACATCACTTTGATATTTTACACAAGTTCTATGTTTGCTGTTCCGAGGATTTATATGCACCCTTTACTGTTTATTAACATTGTCCATTTTTTCACCACTACTCATACACATTTTTTACATATGTATATACATTTATATGCTGATAGGTGTCTTGTAGGTTTTTCATTTAGATTCTATGCGTTTTGGCACGCTCGCCGGAAACGCGTCCTGGTCGCCATGACAACATTAAGTGTCATAAAGAAATTTGGTCCTCGCCGGCGCTGGTACTTTGGGAGCAACCACCTGAGATTGTTCATTGGTGTTGCCCCAGTAACGCACACAGCCTGGTTAATTGACACTTCCTAGGGGGTCACATGACCATAAACCCGGAAGTAAGGTTGTCTGTGAAGGCGGTCTCGGCGGTTCCGGCGGCGAGCGCAAATGCAGTGCACCTGGTGGTAAGTACCCATTAGTAGTAATTGTTTGTCCTATATAAGAGTGTTTTCAGTGTTTTGATATTTTGTGTCCTGATGAAAGCTCCTGTGAGGAGCTGAAACGTCGATTTTTGTCTTCGAAATAAATGAAGATTTGAAGTACTGTCAATCCTTGAGTGCCGGTAATTTTGTATCTTATATATATATATATATATATATTTATGTTTTTAACATGTTAATATCACTGGTTTTTGCCTTGGCCCTCAGAGTTCCTACTTAAACATTAATATATTAATATAAGGTCTACTGGAACTTGACCAGATTCATATTTCATATAGTCGCAAATTACATCTTGCAAAATTTATACATGGATTACAATTTATTGAAGTCAACCATTTGGGGGAATTCCTATTGCAGTGGTGGAGCAAAATACTTTTTGAAACTTGCAATACCAGTCAAGGACATCTGTAGAGCAAATGTATTACCTAAACCGTGTTTAGCAGTGTTGCATATAGTTTTTAAATACATTGCCAGACAAAAATTGTCCAATGTATTTTCATTTGTGTGGACAGCAGCTAAATGTTACATTGAAGTGAGGAAAATGATATCCTTAATATACCACATATGCCTATGTGTGTCTATATATATATATATATATATATATATATATATATATTCAAAGAAAGTTATGGTGGGGAAAAAGTTGGATAGTCAATACAATGTTAAATAAAGATCTGCACACCAGGCAAGCCATAAGACTTGCTTTTCCAACAGATATCACACATTTCTGTGGGAAAAGCAAGTCTTATGGCTTGACTAGTGTACAGATCTTTATTTAACATTGTATTGACTATATATATATATATATATATATATATATATATATATATACCGTGCGGCAGGAGGAGGTCTGCACTCCCTCAGTGTGCTGCGCGGATGCGTGGATCGGTCAGACCACGCGGTAGGAGGAGATTGGGGGCTGTGCCCAGTAGACAATGTGTAGGTACCTGTATTGGTGTTTGTGCGTGGATGTGCATGTACATATATTTATGCATTTGGTTGCATTTATATGTATTTCGTTGTATGTACTTGTGTATACTTGCATGTATACATATGTACATACAGGGAGTGCAGAATTATTAGGCAAATGAGTATTTTGACCACATCATCCTCTTTATGCATGTTGTCTTACTCCAAGCTGTATAGGCTCGAAAGCCTACTACCAATTAAGCATATTAGGTGATGTGCATCTCTGTAATGAGAAGGGGTGTGGTCTAATGACATCAACACCCTATATCAGGTGTGCATAATTATTAGGCAACTTCCTTTCCTTTGGCAAAATGGGTCAAAAGAAGGACTTGACAGGCTCAGAAAAGTCAAAAATAGTGAGATATCTTGCAGAGGGATGCAGCACTCTTAAAATTGCAAAGCTTCTGAAGCGTGATCATCGAACAATCAAGCGTTTCATTCAAAATAGTCAACAGGGTCGCAAGAAGCGTGTGGAGAAACCAAGGCGCAAAATAACTGCCCATGAACTGAGAAAAGTCAAGCGTGCAGCTGCCAAGATGCCACTTGCCACCAGTTTGGCCATATTTCAGAGCTGCAACATCACTGGAGTGCCCAAAAGCACAAGGTGTGCAATACTCAGAGACATGGCCAAGGTAAGAAAGGCTTAAAGACGACCACCACTGAACAAGACACACAAGCTGAAACGTCAAGACTGGGCCAAGAAATATCTCAAGACTGATTTTTCTAAGCTTTTATGGACTGATGAAATGAGAGTGAGTCTTGATGGGCCAGATGGATGGATTGGTAAAGGGCAGAGAGCTCCAGTCCGACTCAGACGCCAGCAAGGTGGAGGTGGAGTACTGGTTTGGGCTGGTATCATCAAAGATGAGCTTGTGGGGCTTTTCGGGTTGAGGATGGAGTCAAGCTCAACTCCCAGTCCTACTGCCAGTTTCTGGAAGACACCTTCTTGAAGCAGTGGTACAGGAAGAAGTCTGCATCCTTCAAGAAAAACATGATTTTCATGCAGGACAATGCTCCATCACACGCGTCCAAGTACTCCACAGCGTGGCTGGCAAGAAAGGGTATAAAAGAAGAAAATCTAATGACAGGGCCTCCTTGTTCACCTGATCTGAACCCCATTGAGAACCTGTGGTCCATCATCAAATGTGAGATTTACAAGGAGGGAAAACAGTACACCTCTCTGAACAGTGTCTGGGAGGCTGTGGTTGCTGCTGCACGCAATGTTGATGGTGAACAGATCAAAACACTGACAGAATCCATGGATGGCAGGCTTTTGAGTGTCCTTGCAAAGAAAGGTGGCTATATTGGTCACTGATTTGTTTTTGTTATGTTTTTGAATGTCAGAAATGTATATTTGTGAATGTTGAGATGTTATATTGGTTTCACTGGTAAAAATAAATAATTGAAATGGGTATATATTTGTTTTTTGTTAAGTTGCCTAATAATTATGCACAGTAATAGTCACCTGCACACACAGATATCCCCCTAAAATAGCTATAACTAAAAACAAACTAAAAACTACTTCCAAAAAATATTCAGCTTTGATATTAATGAGTTTTTTGGGTTCATTGAGAACATGGTTGTTGTTCAATAATAAAATTAATCCTCAAAAATACAACTTGCCTAATAATTCTGCACTCCCTGTATACAACTTGTGTATATGTATATGTGCACGTGTGTGTGTGTCTGTGTATGCTGGATATAGGCATTCATACATATTTTATTCTGGAACTCTTGGAGGGGAATTCATGCATTCTTCAACTTTTTTTATATATATAAATAAACCGACAAGGCATATGCATATTTGCATATATATAATTGCCAACAATCCTATTTTGCCCTGCAATTCAGTTTTAATTGCTAGTATGAAATGGTGGAACAAGAAAGTCTGAACAGGAGGGAATCCACTGACACCATTCTATAGATAAAAGTCAAACCCTATTTAAACAATGTTATGTAGTGGTTATGGTGCTTAGCATACTTGTGCATTTGGTTTCTCTGAATATAATAATAATAATAATAATAATAATAATAACAAAGAATTTAACCAGGAAAGGTGCATTTAGATTGCTCTGGTTTCCAAGTATGTCCTGGGGATGTTACTTTTGCCCAACATCCAGGGAATGTTACTATATGGACAATTCATTAAATGGACAATGGAATAGCTGTTTTGTTTTCTTGATTTCTTGACTTGCCATTCTTAAAATAAAATGATAGAAGGGAAGAAAAATGATTAGGAGACAGCCGCTAAATGTTGATTTTATTCATAGATTAAGTGAGAAATTACCAAATAAGGGAAATGGACCAAAAGATGAGGAAGAAAACTATATAGAAAAAACATATATACATATATTCTATATGTGTGCATTTATAATATATATATATATATATATATATATATATATATATATATATATATATATATATATATATATATATATATATAAACATTTAGAAATATATTTTTTACTGCTCTCTTCCCCTCTATTGATTACTTCACTTCATCTGTATGCCCAAATGGTGTAAAAATGTGTCTAAAGTGCACTGTATAACATATAACATATACCATATACACATTATACAGTTATATTTTGCAATAAACTTTATTCTTAAAAAGAAGTTCGTCAAAACTAAAGTGCCATTTTTTGTCACTGTGCACAACTCTAGTGCTTTGTATGCTCATTTTAACCCGTATGCTCTTAGTGTGCTCTCTCCTACCCATGGCCTTGGCGCTACCACTAGGCAAGTTAGGCAGCTGCCTAGGGTGCACTAGCCTGGGGGGCACATTGTCTTGGTGCCCAGTAGGAGACCCTCCACCCTCCTCTCAGTCATTTCTTGCCCTGAGTGCTCTCCCTCCTCCCAGTCATTTCTTTCCCTAAGTGCTCCCCTTCCTCCCAGTCATTTCTTGCCCTGGGTGCTCCCCCTCCTCAAGTCATTTCTTGCCCAAGTGTACTGGGGGAAGTAGATCTTCTGTATTATCTATCCAGTCTGACAGGAAGTGCCAATGAGCACTGAATAGCTTCCTGTCAGACTTGTTAGAGCAGTCTGTTCACCCATGCTACATGGAGGTATAATGAGGCACACAGAGGGCGGACACACACTCACATACACACACAGAGGGCTGGGCTGAAAAAAAAAGAGACACAGAGGGGCAAAGAGACATAAAGAGGGACTGGTGGGAGCCAACAGACACACAGAGGAACTGAGGGGGTCAAAAAGATACACAGAGGGGCTGAGGGTAACAGAGAGACTGGTGGGAAACAAAAAAGACACAAAGGGGCTGGGGGGATGAACAGACACACTGAGGGCCAGAAGGTGACAAAAAGACACAGAGAGGGCTGGGGGACAAAGAGACACACAGCGTAGCTGAGGGGGACAAGCAGAAGCACAGAGGGGCTGGGGAGATAAATAGACAGACAGAAGGGCTCGGGGGACAAAGACACACAGAGAGGATGGGGGGCATAATAGTTCCAAGTTTTCTGTATTTACATACCTCTCCATTTCTGTCCTTTATTTAAGAGGCAAAATGCAATAACGTGTTTATTCAAAAACTTGCAAAAATATAAAGAAAAAAACCCAAAGTGATTATTTAGTTTAAGCCAAATTCAGAATTTACACAGCCTTTATTGTTATTTATCAATCCGTTTTACACATATTAGATTACAAGCTCTTCTGTGCAGAACCTTTATAACTCATTGTCTCTGTCAATATTGTTTTGCAAGTCAATTATTTAATATCAAATATCCCCATTCTATATGTGTAAAATATTTGAGAAAATATTAGTGCTATATAAATAATGCATGTAAGATTAAAATTCCTAATGTTTATGCTGTTAGTTGTATTTCTGAATAATATAGTTTTCCTGTTTTTCTTTTAAACTAATTATTTTACACATTTTGTGCAGAGAGCACAGCTTGGGGGTTGCTTGCTAGCCTTGTTGCCGGATACTTTCTTAGGTATTTATTCTTTTGCTGTAAACAATCAGTGATTATGTATGCCTTTCTCTCTTCATCAAAAGAAAACATATCAGATACAGTCTAAAAATTTTTTTTAAATCAAGGTTTAGGTCACAGAGCAATCCAAAACCCAAACAGTGTTTGAAGTACACAGAGACCCCAATAACAACTCCTCATTTCTGGTTCAAATGAATTAAACCAGGCATTAAATGCCCTTGCTGGAGAAGAGAACATTTATCCATGCTGTTATGGTGGAGTTATCTATTGTTCTCTTAAAGACACACTCCAAGCACCATAACCACTGCATAGCACCATAGTAATTATGCTGCCAGGAGTGCCCTGTTACCACTGGCCTACATATAGCAGTCGCAGGGGTCTCAGCTGCGACCGGGCCCATCACTCAAAGGGGCCCGGGTGCCCGCCATCATCATCATGTTAAGGTGCCTATCGATGGCCCATGCTGTTAGGGCCACCCGATGGGTATTGATTTTCAGGGGGCCCGGTCAGCGCTGCGGCGCTTTAACAGCGCGACCGGGCCCCCTGTGATGAGATCATCACATGTATGTGTCTTTGTATGTATGTGTGTCTTGTGTGTGTGTCTGTTTGTATGTGTGTGTGTGTCTGTCTCTCTGTTTGTATGTGTCTGTCTATCTGTCTGTATGTATGTATGTGTGCCTGTCTGTTTTTATGTATGTATGTGTCTTTGTATGTATGTGTGCCTGTCTGTTTGTATGTATGTGTCTTTGTATGTATGTGTCGTGTGTGTATGTGTTTGAATGTATCGGTCTATCTGTCTGTGTCTGTATCTATCTTTGTGTGTGTGTCTCTGTATGTGTGTTTGTGTGTGTGTGTGTCTGTTGGGAGTTGGGGGAGTATAGGGGGGAGTGGAAGAGGGGGGGGGGGCATGGATCAGTTTCGCACCAGGGCCACATGGGTTGTGTGTGTGCCACTGCCTTTTGCCTCCCCCCATTATAAGTAATGAACCATTTTAGAATAGTTTGACTTCTTACCCAGGGTCTACTGGACACGGCCCCCCATCTCCATTTCCCATCTCCCCTGGGACCACAATCACTACAACGCACTGAAGCAGTTATGGTGCTTGGAATGTCCCTTTAATACACCAATGTGAAGATGTATAGGGTGTGAAGCTTCCAAGCCCCCTGGAATTCTTGGGCCAGTCCAATTTATACCCTTAATGTTACACTAGAGGCAGACAAAAGGTAATTATACATCTTAGAACTTTGTTATTTGGCAGGGCTGGATTACATATATGCAATTTACACACATGGCACAATGTAGCATATTGATTTTTTTTGTAGTCTCTGTAAGGAACTATTGCAAGAGATGTGTCATTGGGTGAAAAATATGCACCCTCAACAAACTTGTACCTCCAAATTTAAAAAAAAATCTAAAAATTTGAAGATTATATGGAACTGTACAATAAGCAACTTCCATTTCAAAAAAACAGCCAGAACAAAAGGTCTTTGTGATCTTAAAAACATACTTTGCAGTCTTAGCTATATAGTTAATATTGTCACTTTTGCTGTATTTCACATTTGTTTTTTGTTTTTTTGTTTAATACAAGTGCAAATTACTTTGTTAAAGTACTGTGTCCTGACACTTCAAAACTAATAAGATGAAATGAAAAAGCATAACCTAGCTCCCTGCTGTATTATTATAACTGATAATGTACTGAGTATTCTTCTAAGGCACTCTATATATTCCTTTTGGTTAGCAGAAATATTTATCTGGCAATCAAAATCAGTCTTGTATAACAAAAGTAGCACACAGACACACAGGCGTTTTCTAGAGCCAGATTAATTATATAGCTTTATTCAAAGACTGCATACAGTAATGCAGCCCCGTGTAGATATTTAAAGTTTGTTCTGTATCAATGCATTTAATTTCTTCTTATAAGAATTGGTTTTGTTCATTTAATTTAAATTATTGCAATTTCATACACCAGGGTTATAGGTTAGAATTTCAGAATTCGTTTTTATGATTTGGATGTACTCATTGCTGCTCAATTGGTGAAATACAATAAAATATTAAAGAAATGTGAATTGAACAGTATTTTATCCATTTTGGATATTTAATCAGTATTGATATACATATATTTAATTTTTCTTAAGATTTCAAGGCAACTTTGCCTTCCCCTAACTATTATAATGAAGTTGGTATTTTTTTCTTTGGGGACCCCTAACCACCTGGGGGATATTTAAGGGTGAATGGACAATGGCATGTCCAACCCCCTTTTTTATATTTTTTAGAGTCCCCACCTGGTGCGCATGGCTGAGGGCTAGGGGGCACTAGGTTTTCCTGTTATTAATATTAGAGCCCCCAACCACCACCCATTAGTGAGGGCTGGAGGTGAGACACCAGGTCTCCCCATTATAAATATTAAAGCTCCCACTTGCTGCCCATGGAGCCCCACCCATTAAGTCCCCCGGTTGATTAATTTTAATCTCCACTGACTTGACATGGGTGGGGGCATAGTGTGGACAATTTGTCCACCTTACATTTATATTTTATTGGAGACCCGCCATGGGAGCATTAGGGAGGGCACTAGGTGGGCACTATTTACCTTATTTCATCAGTTTATTTAGAGCCTAATTTGGACACTCCATTTTTTTAATTTGAACCCCTTATCCGATGCCCATGGTTAGGGGAACTGAAGTGTATGTTACTAGCAAATGGGCAGCAATAGTTTATTTTTTGGGCAGAAACGGTGATCGGCCACATGACATTTATTCCAATACCGATTGTCCAAGTCTATTAATCAACTGTAAGAATTTCCCACTTCCCACTCTAGATTTTCTTGAGACCACATTAAAATATTTTGTGAAAATAGTCTTATTTTCAGTTATATGTAATTTAATACAATACACACAAACACACAAAAATTAAGTGCAAGAGAAATTCACTTCTAAAACACAGGGGGTTAGAGATACTGGCTCATAATTGGACAGTCCCAATTCCATGGAATATTGCAAGTTTGATAATCAGTGTCTTACTGAACTGCTCAATAATATGAAGAATATATATATATATATATATATATATATATATATATATATATACCGTATATATATATATTTTGTTCAAAAGTGGTTTAACTAGGGTTACTCTAACATAAACTAGCACTATTTTGATTAATATAATGTTTTATGTATACACAATGAACAGTGAATTTTATTCATTTAATTAAAACTTTTTTAAGGGTTGCTTTGCTGCGCATAGTTTAAAAAAAAACTACGATTTCCTTAAAAGGTATTCAATAATATAATAATTAATAATTTTATACTGAATGGTAGCAGTGCAAGATGACAATATAAAGCCTTAAAGTCATATAAAGCAGGGTGAAGTTTAAATGTAGAAGCCAAGAAAGCTTTAAATGTGAAGGAGCAGTCAATGATATACGGTGTTAAACTGCTGTTCCTCATTTTCCTGTGTCCATTTGGTTAGCATTGTCTCACCTTATAAGAAACTGATTTATATTCAAATGCATGTGTGATTCAATGTTACTTGTTTGCTTTTTCATAAAAGCCTTTCACCTAACGCCCCTTTTCCACTCAATTGATAGTCAGGGGGCTTCTTCCTGTCTTGAATGCTATAGTTCAATTTATTCAAACTCCCATCATTAGCACACATTCCTCCCCACTGAAATTATGAATGAAAAGACTTGTTGTTCTTAACAAGTGACTAAGGCTTCCTCAGTCAGTCAAATTCAAATGAAAGTGACTGCCAGGCAAAACACTTGTGTGATAGACAGCCCTCTCAGCAAGGGGACAAATGACACAGGAAGCTTTTAAAGGCAGTTTCACACCCAGCACTTCATCTATGCCATCACAAATAAAGATAAACCAAGACACACAGGAGGAGGTGATTTTCCTATCTCCCTGATATTTTGATAGTGATTAAGACTGTTATCAAGAAACAATTAAGTATGTACATGTGAGTGAGCCTGCTATTTATTTGCATATGAAACAAACGACAGCTCCTAATTCTATCTATAGGAAATATCTGTTATCAAAAGGTGGATTCCATTGTTAAGTGTGTCACAGGGAGCACTCAGAGGTTACTAGGTTAGACTTTACATTAAAAGGTTTGGAAACCAAACAGTAAATTGTAATGAAATGTCAAAGGAATTGCAAAATATAGGACAAAATAGTTGAGTTCAAAACATAAAAGAACTTGTTTGAAGATTTTATCAAAAATCTGTTTCTTTGGATAAAATACTGAGATTTCTTATTAATTTGCAAGAAATCAATGTTTAATGTATAAACACCAAAGGTTTTAATATGAAACACTGCATAGTTAACAAGTTAAAAGCTTGCTCGGTTTATGTAATTTGAGAGATGTTCAAACCTTAATCTTTGCTTGACGTTGGCGTATTTGTATTTTGTTTGTATCTTTTTTATCAAACTATTTTCATTAATGCAGAAATATGTGCACCTATCTATCTAGTAGACGACAAACAATAAATTTATTTATTCTTTTTTCCTAACCTAATTGTGTAGAAAGAAATTTTTGCAGTTGTTCACAAACTAGATTGTTGGCATGCACACGTTCACAAAAATTTGCGTTTAAGTATTTTGAAATGTTATATGTAGTTGGTGGATGTTCGCTGTTACCCTTCTTTGTATTAGATTGTTAGAAAATCCTGTTCTGCTTCAGAAATCATACTAATAATTCCCTGCAGGAGAAACACCTCCACTCTCAGTAAGCATTATAAGAGCCAAAAAGAAGGTCCGTTGCCATTTATTTGGTTTTGAATGCTAAGAGCGGGTCAAATAGTTGAATTAGCGTAACCCCCAGCTGAGACATTTTATTCTTAGGTTTTGTTTTTTTCCGAACAGGGCAAAAGGTAATTGACAGGCTGATTGTGTAGCCAGGGCCACAGTCACACATTGTTAAAAATATAGCTGTCTAAGGTGATGAGTGAAGAAGGACTGTTCAGGAAACACTTTGAGCTCTCAAACTGGACAAGCCTCAGTGACTTTATGCCACATCCATCTCTTGAGCAGCAATACAGCTTCAAAAATAACATAGACCAATTGTTTTTTCTGCATCACAAAAAGAGGAGTATGCTTTGTCATTTGGGAATCAGTGTTGCTTAAACAAATATATACTTTCTAGGTCAGTATATCTTAAGTTATCATTCAATAGGTTATCGGTAACAGGAACATTTATATATATATATATATTTTTTTTTTTTTAAATGTCTTCACTCTCTTGCAGAATACATTAATGCCAGTGGACTGAAAGGTTTGCATTGTAAAGGTTGTTATGAAATAACATTATTTGATGCAGTGTTTTATGAATAATATCGAAAGGTCTCATTCTGTCATTTTTTTAAACAAGTTGATGATGATTTGTGGGCACAGTGTTTGGGCTAGGGGATTTTGTTAGGATATGTTTTGGATGAATGTTAAGGAGGACTTCGTTTTAAGGTTGCCTGCCTTAAAGATGCTAACTCTAAGTCACATTAACCTACAGCAGAAAGCAACATGTTGTGATGATGCAAATGATAAATTATGCTATGTGATATTGTGTTAATTTGTGAAATTATGAAAATTTCCCTGAACATTGACGAACGCACCAGAGCAAGGAACCCCTCTAATCTATGTTTGGGAAAATTTTCCCAAATATAGTTTAGAGGTATACCCTGCTCTGGCACGTTTGTCTATGTTCGGGGAAGTGTCCCCAAACATAGACATGCACACCAAAGCAGGGAATCCCCATGACGGCTCGCACTTATGCCTGGTTGTTAGTGCCAGCCGTCGTAAAACAGGTAGGTTGCTAAATGAGGACCACCTGTATATATAGATGTAAACAACAGATACAATTTGTATCTTGTAATACTTTTTTATAGCAAGATACAAGATACATTACAAGATACAAATGTTATCTGTTTTTTACATCTACATCACTGGACTAATACAGCTATAATCTCTCTCTCTCTCTCTCTCTCTCTATATATATATATATATATATATATATTTTTAAATTACATGATATAAACATGCATAAAAGTGTGTCTGTTAGTGAGTGTGTGTGTCTGGCAGTGAGTGTTAGTGTGTGTCTGTTAGTGAGAATGTTAATATGTCTGTTAGGGAATAAGTGTGTTAGTGTGTGTCTGTTAGTGAGAGCATTAGCATGTGTCTGTGAGTGTGTTAGTGTGTGTCTGTTAGTGAGTGTGTTAGTGTGTGTCTGTTAGTGTGTATGTGTGTTTGTCAGTGTGTGTGTGTATCTGTCACTGAGTGTGTTTCTGTCAGTGTGTGTATGCGTGCATCAGTATGTGTATGCTCATTTCAGCATGTGTATCCGTGCCTGTCAGTGTGTGTATGCATGTCTGTCACTGAGAGTATGTGTCTGTCAGTGAATGTGTATGTCTGTTAGTGTGTGTCTGTCAGCTAGTGTATGTGTGTCTGCCAGTCAACGTGTGTGTTTTATTTGTGTGTTTGTCAGTGTGTATCTGTCAGTAAGTATATGTGTGCCCCAATGTGTGTGTTTGACACTGAGTGAGTGTGCGTCTGTCAGTGAGTATGTATGCATTTCTGTCAGTGAGTGTGCATGTGTGTCTTGTCAGTGAGTGTGTATGTGTCTGTCGGTGAATGTGTGTCTGTCAGTGAATGTTACATATAGTTACATAGTTACATAGCTGAAAAGAGACTTGTGTCCATCAAGTTCAGCCTTCCTTACATTTGTTTTTTGCTGTTGATCCAAAAGAAGGCAAAAAAAAACAGTTTGAAGCACAATTTTGCAGCAAGCTAGGAAGACAATTCCTTCTTGACCCTAGAATGGCAGTCAGATTTATCCTTGGATCAAGCAGTTATTACCCTACATTGAAAGATTATATCCTTGAATATTCTGTTTTTGCAAGTATGCATCTAGTAGCTGTTTGAACATCTGTATGGACTCTGATAAAACCACTTCTTCAGGCAGAGAATTCCACATCCTGATTGTTCTTACAGTAAAAAAACCTTTCCTTTGCCTTTGCCTTAGACGAAATCTTCTTTCTTCCAGTCTAAACGCATGGCCTCGTGTCCTATGTAAAGTCCGGTTTGTGAATAGATTTTCACACAGTGGTTTGTATTGGCCCCGAATATATTTGTATAATGTTATCATATCCCCTCTCAGGCGACGTTTTTTCTAAACTAAATAGGTTTAAATTTGTTAACCTTTCTTCATAGCTGATATGTTCCATTCCTTTTATTGATTTTGTAGCCCGCCTCTGCACTTTTTCTAGTGCCATAATATCCTTCTTTAGAACAGGTGCCCAAAATTGCACAGCATATTCAATGTGTGGTCTTACCAGTGATTGATTAAAGAGGCAAAATGATATTCTCGTCCCGAGAATGAATGCCCTTTTTCATGCATGACAATACCCTACTGGCCTTGGCCACTGCTGATTGACATTGCACATTGTTGCATAGTTTGTTGTCTATAACAATTCCCAAGTCCTTTTCGTGTGTTGTTATCCCTAATTTGCTTCCATTAAGGGTGAGTGAGTGTAACTGTAAATGAGTGAGTGCGCATGTCTGTGAATGTGTATGTTCCAGTTAAAGTGCATGTTGGTTAAACAGTGTGTGACAATGACTATGTAACTGTAAGTGAATGTATGTCAGTGGATGCATCAGTGAGGGCGTGTGTCTGACAGGAAGAGAAATTTAGAGGGGGGTGTGCCCGAGCTTTGTCCTGCCCAGCACAAAACCAGAATATACCACTGCCATTATGGCTTACCTGAGGATAATCTTTTCCTCTGGCCCCTTGGGAGTTCAGTCTCTCTCCCTTGGGAAGTCTCCAGTACACGGCCCTCTGCAAAGGTGACCCCCTGAATGTGACTGGGGGTTCTAATTTGCTGTGACCCAAGAGGTAGCAAGATCATGCCATCACTATAATTCCTGCATTGACCCGATGTGGTAGTAAGGGGTAGCAGGCTGGGCATGCACATACAGAGCATATGGATTTACTTGCTGTGACCAGAGGAGTAGCAAGATTATGCCATCACCCTATGTCCTGCATTGGGGTAGTAAACTGGGCTTGCACATACAGAGCATATGGATTGCAAGAATTAATACGACATTGACTAGCATTCCATCGCTGAAAGGGTTAATGTGAGACTGACTAGCATTCCGTCGCTGAAAGGGTTAATGTGAGACTGACTAGCATTCAATCGCTGAAAGGGTTAATGTGAGACTGACTAGCATTCCGTCGCTGAAAGGGTTAATGTGAGACTGACTAGCATTCCATCGCTGAAAGGGTTAATGTGAGACTGACTAGCATTCCATCGCTGAAAGGGTTAATGTGAGACTGACTAGCATTCCATCGCTGAAAGGGTTAATGTGAGACTGACTAGCATTCCATCGCTGAAAGGGTTAAAGTACAATCCTGCTGTCTTGTACTTTCCAAGTGAATTAACTTGCTGTGACCCTAGAGGTAGCAAGATTATACTATCACCCTATTCCCTTCAGTGACCAAGGGGTAACAGGCTGTGCACGCACATTCAGAGCATATATATGGATAAAACCCCCTCTACCCTTCATCAATTTCATCTGAACGGTAGGAGATTCCTGCTAATTATAATTTCAAGAAAATAAATGTTGAAATCCTTATTCCTTGGCTTCTGTGTAGGCTACTGTTATGCCTTTTAATACAGCCTCTAGATTTTATTATTACTAGGCTTCTGTGTCTTTTAATATAGCCACTGGGTTCACTTAATACTAGGTCTCTGTTATACATTTTAATACAGCCACTGGATTTACTTACTACTAGGCCTCTGTTATGCCTCTTAATATAGGAGCCGGATTTTCTTATTCCTAGGCCTCTGTTATGCCTTTTAATGTCCTTTATTACTAGGCTTCTGTGTCTTTCAATTTAGCCATAGATTAAATGAGTACTATTAAATTGGGTAATTAGAGAATATCTGAATGTACCTTTCTTGGTTAAACATCACTTATACTCTTTGCATTTTCATATGCATTTCTGGCCATTCGCTGCTTTCTCGGCTATCCGCCACTTTTATTACAATATTCTATGCCTCTATATTGGTTTTAGGCATTACCAGCTATTTGCCGCTTTATTAACTTATTTCTATGCCTCTGTACTTGGCAATGGGCATTATCGGCTATTCGCTGCTCTGTTTTTTTATTCCAGCCTTTCATTTTATTTCATGGCTCTTCGCCACTTTGTTTTCTGCTCTAGGGTTGGTTTCGTTGTGTTAAAATCCCTGCGAATGCATGCGCAAAAATCCGATTTGCGCATGTGT
The DNA here is from genome assembly GCF_036172605.1 of Pelobates fuscus. Taxonomy (NCBI): domain Eukaryota; kingdom Metazoa; phylum Chordata; class Amphibia; order Anura; family Pelobatidae; genus Pelobates; species Pelobates fuscus. Next base: position 350,581,300 of record NC_086317.1, on the reverse strand, counting down.
ATTCTGTAATGTTAGTACGGTTGCAGTGTCGTATTGGCTTTTAATAGGTTCCCCCCCCAAATTAAAGTTATATTACATATTTTTATGCATCTATCAATCTCTGCTTTTTTAGCAAAAATTTGCTTTGCTAAGGATAAAATCGGAATCTTATGCAGTTATTGATTCAGATCCTTCTGCTCCCTGAAAAAAGGTCACACCCTAACAGACATAGGTAAGCCATTTTAATTTTTTTCTGTGGTACCAAACAAAAGAGGGCCTATTAATGACTGGAATTCCCTACGATGAAAGCTCTATGGGAAGGAAATCATCCGGATCATACAAGGGAAGTCACCCTAAAGGATCCTTTGTGAGGGATATGATAAGAGAGCCTTGTAAAAGTAAAGTCTCTGCACAGACTGTCTGAAAGTGACTACAGGCCCACCAAACCTTGTGCTGTATATTATGCAATATCAAACAGGAGGTATCTTAAGACATCATAGAAGCTGTTAAAGCGCAGATCCTTTGGACAATTGCCAGAATCAATACTCTGAGGAGTCCTTGGTGATGAATACATTCAGATATATAGTATTATCTTCGTATGGGAATATTTAGTCTATTTTAGTACCGCCAGAATCAGCTGAAGTGGACCATTTGATTTCTAGAGTCCGTAGGTCCTTATATCTTAAAGAATCTTCTAAGGTTGAGCCTTCTACCTCTAGCGTTTCTTTCGGATGTCAGAAAGAGCAGAGCATCTTTTCCAGTTCCCGGTACCACTAATATCCTTCTTATGGAGTAATGGTTCTACACTGAAATTTTCAACACAAGAGAGTATCTTGCATCTTTATCAATTCGGATTTCAGATGTTTGTTTGTTAGTCTGGCTAAATGTTCAACTCAGCCTGTTCAACAATATGGGTCTCTCTTAGATTCCATGGAGCATAGGTGGTCTTGATCCTCTCTAATAACCTATGTAGCAGCTGGCACATGCTTTCATCCTGCTGCAAACTCTTACCTCAATCTATAAGGATCTAAGATTGGTATGGATAGATAAGCTTCCTTTTTGTCTGTTGACATTACAAGTCATTAAGCATTAGGTTGTGTTATACCAGAAATATGACTCTCTTTGTCTACTAGTGGGGCTCTTTGGCCCAGTACCTGGTCCAGGTATGTATCCTCTGAGATGGATGGATCAATGAACGGCAGAGGGAAGGAAAAGCTTGTCTACTGCAAGACCTAAGGTTCAAGAGACCGTTTCGATCCAAAGCTTATCATTCCCTTCCTTCCATAACCCAAGTATTTCACACCTGGAAGAGCGTATTGTAGATCTCAGCCTTGAGAAATGGTTATTCTTCTACCAGAGGAAGAGAAGAGGTAAAAAGAGATGCAATGTAAATTTCAAAACCGCTACAACACATAGATTTGGTTTGAAACAGGCGGATTGAAATCCATTCTAGATCTACATAAGCTTACAGGATTCTTGAGCATTCTTCATCACAAAGGCAGTATTCTTAGTACATTGGATGATTTCTACAGATTTGCAGGATGCCTTTCCCATGTTCCTAGTGTCCCACATCACCAGAGGTTTCTCAGATTACAGTGGAAGAACACCTCTGCTAAAATCACCTTGATCACTCCCAGTCCAGCGTATAGCCAGGAACACAGTTTGCCACAGTCCAAGGCACGGTACAGCTCTCTTCAGAGAGTGCAGTACGACTTGTCAAGTAAAGAATGTTGACTGTCTTATTACCTCAGCAGAGGAAGTTTTGATCCAGGTCCTCCACCATAGATCTAAGTGGAGGATGATGGCACAGGTAAGAATGTTAACTTTCCTATAGATATTCGTTGGACAGTGTAAACTATGAATACCATCCTCTGGGGTTGAGGAACTTTTCTCGAAAATCAAATATGTTCATGAAAGGGACATTCTTAACATTCTATACCTCTTCATCTGCATAGGTTGCATCGACATTTACATGTTTTTTACTTCTGTGTATCTTCTTCAGTACCTCCATGGGATCTCCCAAAATAGTTTTTTCCTCTCACACTAGGAGGTGGAACCGGTGGCGTACATACCGGGGTCGCAGGGGTCACGGACGCGACTGGGCCTGGCCCACCAGGGGGCCCGGCCGCCCTGTGACCCAGGTATGTACCCACAGGGCCAGCCTGTTCTGCTGGGGGGCCCAGGAGCCGGCCACCTCAGGTCCCCCCGAGGCTGGCCCTGCTGTCAGCCGGCTGGCCGGCGCGCGAGGTAGCACTGTCCCCTGAGTGCTCCCTCTTCAGCTCCCTCGCGCACCGCACTGAAACCAGAGCCGGAAGATGACGTCCTCTTCCGGCTCCGGCATCAGTACGCGGTGCGCGAGGGAGCTGAAAAGGGAGCACTCAGGGGACAGTGCTCCCTCACGCGCCCGCCAGCCGGTTGACAGCAGGGCCAGCAACAACACTGGACCCCAGGGAATCCCCTAAGCTCTTCCACAGGTAAGGAGGCTGGGGGGATTCAATTTAAAACAAAAAAAAAGTGTGAGTGTGTTAGTGAGTGTGTTAGTGAGTGTGTTAGTGAGTGTGTGTGTTAGTGTGTGTGTTAGTGTGAGTGTGTTAGTGAGTGTGTTAGTGAGTGTGTGTGTTAGTGTGTGTGTTAGTGTGTGTGTTAGTGTGAGTGTGTTAGTTAGTGTGTGTGTTAGTGTGAGTGTGTTAGTGTGTGTGTTAGTTTTAGTGTGTTAGTTTTAGTGTGTGTGTGTTAGTGTGTGTGTGTTAGTGTGTGTGTGTTAGTGTATGTGTGTTAGTGAGTGTGTTAGAGTGTGTGTGTGTTTTTGTGTGTGTGTGTTAGTGTGTGTGTCTGTTACTGAGTATGTTTGTGTGCGTCTGTCACTGAGTGTGTGTCTGTCAGTAAATGTGTGCGTCTGTTCATGAGAGTGTGTGTGTGTGTCTTAAGCACTTACCTTTCTCCAGCGCTGGACTCCCTTGGTGCTGGGGATCTCTCCGTCCCGATCCGCCTCTCAGCTCCGAATGCACATGCGTGGCAAGAGCCACGCGCGCATTCAAACCGCCCATAGGAAAGCATTACTTAATGCTTTCCTATGGACGTTCAGCGTCTTCTCACTGTGATTTTCACAGTGAGAATCACAGAAAATCGTCTAGCGGCTGTCAATGAGACAGCCACTAGAGGCTGGATTAACCCTCAGTGAAACATAGCAGTTTCTCTGAAACTGCTATGTTTTCAGCTGCAGGGTTAACACTAGAGAGACCTGGCACCCACACCACTTCATTGAGCTGATTTGATCTGGGTGTCTGTAGTGGTCCTTTAAGTGTATGTGTTTATGCATGCACTGGCGTACATACCGCGGTCGCACGTGTCACAGCCCTGTGACCAGGTGCCTGCCGCCATGTGTTGCAGCCCCAGCCAGCGCAGAGTAAGCGCGCGAGGGGGGGGGGGGGGGGGGGCACGGATCAGTTTTAGCACCGGGGCCCCATGGGTTGTGTGTACGCCACTGGGTGGAACTCTTCTCTTGCACCAGGAGGTGCTGCTCTCCTCTTTCTGAAGGTTTTGATATTGATATAAGGGTCTTTCAGATGCAACAATTAATACCCGTCTGAAGGCCAGAAAAAACTTATATCCTCGGCTATCTTTACAGAGTTAAGACACCTTTTTTCCTTGTCTTTTTCTAATTAGGTAATCATTCAAATTCCTACTTCCAAGGAGGTTCAAAGTTCACCAATCCAGGACCCATCTAGGACTTAGCCACATCACCTCAGAGGTACATGTCTTAGCACTCTCTGATCTCTATTTTCGTGAAGGGGCTTTGATATGGAGGTATCTATATATCTGTCGGCTGTATTTATATGATCCCTCGGTTAACCATTGCTCCTGTGGACTTCTACCCCCTTGAGACTCTATCTCTCCACATCTGCTTAGTATTAAATTATGTCTATTGTGAAGGATATCAGATCTTCACGCACTATTTGGCATAAAACCCTTTACTGTCTTTCAAATATGGAATAATCCTAAATCTGTTCCTGAACTTAGTCATAAAGTGGCCTATTCTCTCCATATTAATGAATAATTATTCTTCCAGCTCTAAAATCCTATTGATTGGAATAAAGACTTAATAATGAAACTTTCTTTTCTTGTCCTAGATAGATGTCTTAAGATCTATTTCTATAGATTCACTATCTGGCTTTCTTCTGATAGTCTATAAATCTTCACTAATGCACTAGAAGAGGTCTTTATATAAACCATCAGCACAAGGATAGTCTTGGCTATTTGCAGGTTACTAAGCCATAGGGGTTACAGTACCTGAAGGTCTGTTATCTCTCCACTAGAGCCGTTTCTCCATCTTGAGCATCATTTGCCAAGTTTCCCTGGAATTTATAGGTTAAATGCCTGCTTGGTCCTCAACCAATATTTTTTTCAGACATTTTCTTTGGTACATTAAAGTAGGTCAATTTGGTAATGTGGCGACAGTGAGTAATCAGTTTTTAATTTCCAATGTCCTTATGAGGTGTGTGTGTTTTCACTTTACATTCATAATTTGGAAGTCTTGTGTATTTCTTCTCTCCCTTGGTTATCTCTTAGGTATTACCCATTGTTGTGCTGTCATGGATATGGCCAGGAAAAAGGATAATTTATTCCTACTTACGGTGATTTTCTTTTCTTTCCACCTGGGGATATTGATGGAAACAAGACTGAGGGTGGAAGGGTTAGGATGGGTTACTTATACCTCCTGTTTTAATTGGGTTCCTGTCTAATTAGCACTAGGGAGGAGCTACCCATTGTTATGCTGCCATGGCCTATGACCAGGAAAAGAAAATTACGGTAAGTAGGAATACATTTATATATATATATAAATCAATCTATCTATAGTGAAGATTGGATTAGCCGTATTAGTCCAGTAGACAAAATACCAGAGTATTGAAGTATGCAATGATAACTTTAATTGGACTAACATAATATTTCAAAGAAAAACTTTCTAGAGTTTTCCTCTCTTCTTCAGGTCTGAAGCAATACTGTTCCATCTTATATCTAACATCAGTTGTTTTAAGTGTTAAACTCTATCAGATTGATCAGTATTGCTTCAGACCCGAAGAAGAGAGGAAAACGCTCAAAAGTTTGCCCTTGAAATATTATGTTTGTCCAATAAAAAAAGGTATTATTGCATATTGCAATACTCTGGTATTTTGGCATTATATATATTTATTCATTTATATATATATATATATATATCTATATATATAATTTTTTTCACATGATTTAATAGTTTTGAATAAAACATTTATATATATATATATATATATATATTTATATTTAGATATGAGTTTTTATTGTATTGTAATATTTTGAAACAATTATTCTATATGTTTTATTCAAAATTATTAAATAATATGAAAATAATGAATAAAGGCGTATCCAACAAGACTTAAATGACTAGCTTGTTCCAATTGTTCCAATTGTTCCAATTGTTTTCTGGTCACATGTAGAAATTCCTATAACCTTTTTTCTGCCTTATCTGTATTACAGCCTTTTTTGCCCACTGCCTATTACATGTTAAGGTGCTTTACCTTCTGTGAATATCAGGAACACTTACTGCCACCTATAGTTCACACCTGAAAATGCACATTATTCTGTCACCTAATTGTACTACAGTAACTAGTATAGTAATCAAGTAATGCAACCTAGTGAAGTAAAAGACTGTATACCATGTCCTCTGTCTTTTTATTTAATCTTTTAAAACTTGTACACAGTGGAAAAAAATGGTTCAGGTTTTAGGTTCAGATGAATTTTGCCCATGAGAAAAACATTTCTAACAAACTAAAAGCACTACGGAATCTGTTGGCGCTATATAAATGGCGATAATAATAATAATAATAATAAAAGGACACAAAAACAGGCCAGTCAATCTTCTGCAAAATTATTATTATTATTACTGCCAAATATTAAGTATATCATTTGCAGTATAGTAATAGACACGTTTTCCTACCTTGAGATTAAGTGAGAAGAAGTGAGAAGAAGTAACCAATAAAGGGGAAAAAAAATCTGTACTTATATGTAATAGAATTAATATATATATATATATATATATATATATATATATATATATATATATATATATATATATATATATATATATATATGTAAAATATAAATATAGATATTTTTACTACTTCTCATTTTTTTTCCCTCTGTTGGTCACTTGATCTTTAAATAAAAATCAACATTTGGTGGCTGTCACCTAACCATCATCTTTTTTCCCATCAATCAACACTTTAATACTTTTATTCTTAATGGAAAAAACATTTTATTAATACCTAAAACTCTATTGAAAATAACCCCATGGATAATTTTGATAATCATATAGTTGACTAATGTTTATAACAATTTAACTGGTGTATAAGCAAATATATTTAAAATAATAAAATAATGAATCCATCAGAAACAATAAAAAAATCTATAAATATACATTTGGATATTTTATTAGATATATATATATATATATATATATATATATATATATATATATATATATATATTAAGCTTTACATTTTTCTTTCTCCTTTCTTTTTTTATAGATATATTTACATTTTCTTATTCAATGTAAATATAATAGAGATTTATAACCATTCCAATATAGTACCTAGCTCTTATGTGCCTATGATTGAACTGGTATTCTCTGTATCCAGCTCTAATGAATAGTGAGGTCTATATATATCTCTATTAACTGTTATTTTTGTATCCAGCTACAGTGAATAGCGAAGCCTATATATATGTTTTGGTCAGATGAACCATGACCATTTAAACACTATTGTTTATGGTTGCATTAGCTACTATATGTGATCAGTATTCAGTCTATTCTTTTTGGATTACATATATATATTTTCTGCTTAAACACGAATAATGTCTACATGAATTTATATATGACACTATTGATAGAGCACTTTATGTGTTCAGTATCTAGCTATTTGGTTTATTTTCATTTCCTCATTTTTGAGTTTATACGTTTTTACATTCATATTCATGCTGCTTTTTAACTTTAGATCTTTTTATATAGTGCCTACTTACTATCATTATTACTTTTCATATATGTAATGCCAGATCTATCATTATCATTTACAACAATACTATAAAATAAATAAATGTATTTGTGCTAGGGATAGACCGTGGAATATGATCATCTCCAGGAATACACTTGCATTATCCTTGTTTGTGATTTTGTAAAAATAAATAATACACACACGCATTCTTTTATATTTTTGCATTCTTTATAAGTTTCTTTTAAATTTTTTTACTATTTAGGGTTCATTCTGTTCAATCACTTAATGGTCAATTAGACTAGCCCCATTGACTATACAAAGAGGAAAAATAATAATACACCGACCATCATACAAACATTGCATGAAAGTTGCTGTATTTCCTGGAAATATCTATAGTCCCAAGTAAATGAAAACATAATAGGATAAAGCAGAAAGCTAAAAATAAATATAGTACACCAACAAAATGTAATCACTAGTAAGTGAACAGCTATGCCTGCAAATATGTGAGGGGACTATATCCAAATAGAGGAAATCATGGAATAAAATTAGCTTTATTGTGTTGGCTCAGGAGAATGAGCCTTTATTTTATACTCAATAAGTGGATTACATAAAGAACACACCAAGTCATCCCAGAGGCTATCAAGGATAGGGGTTAATGGTCAAACTCTCTGCCTTAACTGAGTAAACAGGAAAATTAGTTCCTAAATCAGGACAGGGTAGCCAATAATAGTCAAATCACGGTAGGTAGATAGCTGTAACTGAGAAAAATCTGTTAAACCACTCAGTATTGGATACCAATAGTATATCTATTGGTATCCTAGAGATAAATCTGGGAGACAGGTGTTCGCCGGAAATAGAGTATACACAGGAGTTAAGTGAAAGTACTAAAGCGTTAGCCAGTCAAAAGTTGAACTGGCAATATTAATCTAACACACCCTCTCTCCCTGTTAAACTGGCTAGATAGGCATAGGAAGGAAAGATAGTAAAAAAAAGGATTACATAAAATTAATCAAACGTGCTTAAAAAATGCAGTGCCCAGTGCCCAGTGTCCATTACCCATATAGAAGAACACCCGACACGCGTTTCGGTGCAATACTGAGTGCACCTTTGTCAGGGCCAAGCTGTGTACTGATACTGACTCCCTTTTTATATTAAAAGTCAGTCGTCTCCCCATGGTGGAATAACCAATCGCAAGATCAAATAGCATGCGTAAGTCATTACCTCCTAATTATTATTGCCTCCATGGATGTTATTGGTCCAAATAAACTGGCCAGGGAGGTCTCAGATGTTTCCCCCCACGTGGTGTGTGTAGCATTATTAGCCACGTGTATTCCGCCAATAGAAGAGCGTGGAGTAAGTAGTCAAATGTCCACCCATCCAGATGAGGTCATCCGTTGTAATCCTATCGCACAACGGGTATGTGCGCATGCGCCATGGGGGTTAGGAGCAGGACCTTAGACCTTTAGACGCCCTGTGTGAAAAATCTTCACAGCGCCCCCCCGTCATCCATGTATGATGTAATGTTTGTGTTGTCTGTGTATGTGATAGTAGGTGTGATGACTGTGTGTGATATGTATGATATGTGTTGGCTGTGTGTGATATTTGTAATGGGTGTATTAACAGTGTGTGATATGCGTGTATTGGTTGTATGTGATACACACACACACAGAGTCAGATGGTCATACACACACAGGAAGACATCCACACATAGGCAGACAGTCACACACACACACAGGCAGACAGTCACACACACATGCACACAGGCAGACAGTCATGCACGCACGCACACACAGACACACAGGCAGTCATGCACACAAACACAGACACACACACAGAGGCAGTCATACACACAGACACACACACAGTCATACAGACACACACACAGGCAGACAGTCACACACACACAGACACACACAGGCAGACAGTCACACACACACACACACACACACACAGGCAGACAGTCATACACACAGACAGACACACAGAGGCAGACAGTCACACACACACACACACACACACACACACACACAGGCAGACAGTCATACACACAGACACACACACACAGAGGTAGACAGTCATACACACAGACAGAAGCAGACAGTCATACACACACACAGGCAATCAGTCATACACACAGACACACAGACACACACACACAGGCAGACAGTCACACTCACACTGACAATCACACAGTTACCTGTGGAGTTCATTGTGGAGGCAGACAGGTAGTGCAGCTCCTGGAGACTGTTTGGTGGGGAAGCAGGGACTCCTTCCTGCTTCCCCTTGCAGCAGTTTAACGGTGCTTTTAGCATTGCCCCGCCGCACGGTAAGCTCCGCCCAGCCGCAATTTTTTTTTTTATTCCGGCCTGCTATGTGTGAGCAGTCTCGGCCGAAGGGAGCCCTTGTTCCATGGCGCCCTGTGCGGCCGCACAGCTAGCACACCACTAAGGCCGGCCCTGGTTAGGAGGTTCATCCCTCCCCACATGTAGCCATCACTCAAACCTCAAGGGGCGGAGTTTAGAAGCCATTTTGTTGGTGTACTATATTTATTTTTAGCTTTCTGATTTATCCTATTATCTTTTCATTTACTTGGGACTATAGATATTTCCAGGAAATACAGCTCCTCTTTGTATATTTTTTATAGTGTTAAGCCCTTAGAGACCCCTGGAGTCTCAATTAGGTGCCTAGGATCATCGGATCTCACCTTAACACTCAATTTTTGTTTGAGTGTTGTGGTGGGGACCCTCTAGTTGTCCTATTTGATTGATTAGTTTAGCCCCATTGACTATCTATATGGTTCACACCAGGTTCCAATAAAATAAAAATAAAAATTTGGTGAGAGCACACCATGTATAAAAATGTATATAAAATTACACCCACATGCAATTTTACCATAAATAGGATGAAACCTAAAAAAACTGAGAATAATAGACCATAGTGAAATCGTATATGCAATATTTAAAACAGATTAAAACAAATTGGTCTCAATCACATATTGCTTAGCCTATTATAGTGAGCTCAGTCTTTCAGCACTTTGGAATAAATATGGTTGCTGAGATCAAGTGCTGGAACCAGATATATGGATATTCCAAAGGATACTAAATCTCCCCTTCGGATTGCCAGGAAGCAGAAAAAAGGTAGGTAGAAGATAACCAGAAAAACTTTATTAAACTATAAAAAATATAGATAAAATGAAGATCTCGAATGGGCAACCGCACTAACGCGTTTCGACACAATAGGAACAATTTGGTCTATTATTCTCAGTTTTTTTAGGATTCATTCTATTTATGGTAAAATTGCATGTGTGTGTGTGTATATATATATATATATATACACACATATACAATGTCACTGTAAAATAATTGATATGTCAGCAAAATAATAAATATTTTGGAAAAAATCTTTAAGAAAAGTAATATATCTTGAAGATTAAAACTGCTGTTTATATATATATATATATATATATATATATATATATATATATATATATATATATATATATATATATAGATGTAAAAAACAGATAAAATTTGTATCTTGTAATACCTTTTTTATTGGGCTAACAGAATTTTTTAATGACAAGCTTTCGGGAGAACCTCCCTTTCTCAAGTCTGAAGAATTTCTGAGCAAGACGACACATAGAATTCAAAGTTGAGTTGTGATACAGGGGTTAAAGCGACATGAGTGTAGATAAGACACAGGTTTGTTAGAAAATAGACACCATCTTTGCAGAGGGTTACATCTACATCACTGGACTAATACGGCTGCAATCTCTCTCTCTCTCTCTCTCTCTCTCTCTCTCTCTCTCTCTCTCTTTATATATATATATATATATACATACAATGTCACTGCAAAATAATTGATATATCAGCAAAATAATCCAAGCATTAGGATATATATATATATATATATACACAAGTGAAAGCTTGGCACTCTCCTCAAAGACAATAAACGTGTCTTAATATGCCTGGGTGCAAATTGCTGGCGTCAAATATATACAGAAAAATGAAAAATCAAAATGCACTCACAGGTCTTCTTAAGTGGAACACTTAGTGCTTTATTGTTTCATAACTGGTGTACAGAAATCAATCGACGTTTCGACCCTGCCGGGTCTTTTTCAAGATCACAGAGTACATGGCAGTGAAGTGTTTATATATGAAATACAAATCTAAATCAATGTGCACTTACCCAATGGTGAAGTGAGGTGGAGTGAGTCTGCCCGTTAGAACCCGGAAGTGCTTGGAAGCCGCATAGGACGTCACGTGATCGGGACGTCGGACGGAAGAAAAGTGGTTGGATCTATCCTGTAGAATCATAATTGTAGCATCTAGTTGCTACATACATATCAAACACCAAAAGTGAAGATAATTTATGATGTCAGGCTTTTTGCGTTGTCTCACTGGTTGTAAAAATTTTTTTGGGTTGGGCACTTTTTTCACAAGTGTGTGTATAACTCTTAACACGTCAGTGCACTGCACTGGTTTGTCTATCAGCACTCTTTCCTGGCATCTGTACTATATAGACTTTTTGGTAGTCTACACTACCCACTCTGTTCTCCACAGCGTTTCACTTGCGCCCGGTATCTTAGTTTTCTCTGTGTATATCGTTGCCTTGGCAACCACTTTTCTTCCGTCCGACGTCCCGATCACGTGACGTCCTATGCGGCTTCCAAGCACTTCCGGGTTCTAACGGGCAGACTCACTCCACCTCACTTCACCATTGGGTAAGTGCACATTGATTTAGATTTGTATTTCATATATAAACACTTCACTGCCATGTACTCTGTGATCTTGAAAAAGACCCGGCAGGGTCGAAACGTCGATTGATTTCTGTACACCAGTTATGAAACAATAAAGCACTAAGTGTTCCACTTAAGAAGACCTGTGAGTGCATTTTGATTTTTCATTTTTCTGTATATATTTGACGCCAGCAATTTGCACCCAGGCATATTAAGACACGTTTATTGTCTTTGAGGAGAGTGCCAAGCTTTCACTTATGTATATATATATATATATATATATATATATATATATCCTAATGCTTGGATTATTTTGCTGATATATCAATTATTTTGCAGTGACATTGTATGTATATATATATATATATATATATAAAGAGAGAGAGAGAGAGAGAGAGAGAGAGAGATTGCAGCCGTATTAGTCCAGTGATGTAGATGTAACCCTCTGCAAAGATGGTGTCTATTTTCTAACAAACCTTTGTCTTATCTACACTCATGTCGCTTTAACCCCTGTATCACAACTCAACTTTGAATTCTATGTGTCGTCTTGCTCAGAAATTCTTCAGACTTGAGAAAGGGAGGTTCTCCCGAAAGCTTGTCATTAAAAAATTCTGTTAGCCCAATAAAAAAGGTATTACAAGATACAAATTTTATCTGTTTTTTACATCTATATATATATATATATATATATATAAAAACAGCAGTTTTAATCTTCAAGATATATTACTTTTCTTAAAGATTTTTTCCAAAATATTTATTATTTTGCTGACATATCAATTATTTTACAGTGACATTGTATATGTGTGTATATATATATATATATACACACACACACATGCAATTTTACCATAAATAGAATGAATCCTAAAAAAACTGAGAATAATAGACCAAATTGTTCCTATTGTGTCGAAACGCGTTAGTGCGGTTGCCCATTCGAGATCTTCATTTTATCTATATTTTTTATAGTTTAATAAAGTTTTTCTGGTTATCTTCTACCTACCTTTTTTCTGCTTCCTGGCAATCCAAAGGGGAGATTTAGTATCCTTTGGAATATCCATATATCTGGTTCCAGCACTTGATCTCAGCAACCATATTTATTCCAAAGTGCTGAAAGACTGAGCTCACTATAATAGGCTAAGCAATATGTGATTGAGACCAATTTGTTTTAATCTGTTTTAAATATTGCATATACGATTTCACTATGGTCTATTATTCTCAGTTTTTTTAGGTTTCATCCTATTTATGGTAAAATTGCATGTGGGTGTAATTTTATATACATTTTTATACATGGTGTGCTCTCACCAAATTTTTATTTTTATTTTATTGGAACCTGGTGTGAACCATATAGTATATATGGTCAGTATATATATCAGTTTTATTCTTGAAGATATATTACTTTTCTTATACTTTTCTTTCCCAAAATAAATACAATGTCACTGTAAAATAATTGATTTTTGACTAGTATCTAAAAATGAAATAAAATGAAATATGAAAAATATACTGCGACTATTTTAGTTGGAAAAAAATACTAAATATTTATACAAGTTACCGTAAATTGCACAACTGCACTCACACCCCAACACATAAACACATATGCATAATGTTTTGTCAAATAATGTGAATTTTAAGCATGTTCCATGAATAGATAATTAGAATGTATCTTTGGGGAAAAACAACTTTTTACTAATGTAGTTACTGGTAGCAATCTGTACACTTCTACATTTATTTAAGTCCTGATGGAGTAACACATAAATGGTTCCGTCTGCTAAAAAAACAAAATTCTTCCCTTAAATTCTTTTTATTATTTATTTTTTGAAAATATATTTTTTATTATTTCAAGAAGTTTTAAAAAGTCAACACACAAAGATGTGGCTCTAAGGCATCAAGTGAGTATTGAACCTATCCCTCTCTGGCCCAGTGCCGTCTCCTGGCCATCCAGGCACGATGTGTTAGTTCCCCCATTACATCTATCACCACCAAGTAGTAGGTACCCCTTCATGCCCAGACCTGTGTCGGGATTCTGTCTAAAAGACTGCAGGTATGGTTAGAGGGCCAGAAGGGGCAGTTTTTTTTAGTGCCTTAGTGTATGGTGAAGGGGTCTGTAAAGTGTAATATACAATGCACATATTCAAATAAACATTTTAAGGCTTTAGCTCTCATAACGGGGAATAGAAAATCCTAGCTCACCTTTAAAAGGCATTCTTTGTATCTGTGAACAGCAGGAAAAGCCCCTTGTTCCATTTCTGTACCTGGTGGTGTTGTCCATGGCCTCTCTGTGTGGTATGAAGCCTGCCTGGCCAGCTTCTAAGAGAATATGTAGGTATGGGAGCAGCCTGAAATCAAATAACTTTTAGTCACAATTTAGAAGGGATATGGGTCTGTAGTTAGCAAACTGCAGCAGGTCCTTGTCTACTTTTAATATGAGTGATATGTTAGCTGCCAGAGTCTGGGAGGGGATGGCATGGCCATGTGTAATAGAGTTAAAAGCTGTCAAAAAGTTTAGGTATAGGATGTAAGCAAATAGTTTGTAGTAGCGCATGGGGAGTCTGTCCATCTGGGCCTGGGCATTTGCCCATTTTTGGTCCCTTGACCTCATCAGCCAGCCCTTCCATTGTTAAGGGTTCAATATTCAGTGTCTCAGCTGGGATTTTTGTATGGACGAAAACCTCCAGGTATTCCTGAATAACAGTAGCTGTCCCGTTTTTAGATGAGGAAGAATAGTGGGCTCATGGGGAGTACAGATTTTAATACTATTTGCAGACCACTTGTGCTATGCTAACTGAGTGTGTTACTTTCATTAAAGTGTGTGTGTCTCTGTCAGTATGCATCTATGCAAGTTACATAGTTACATAGTTACATAGCTGAAGAGAGACTTGCGTCCATCAAGTTCAGCCTTCTTCAAGTGTTTGTATACAGTGAGGGAAAAAAAAGTATTTGATCCCCTTCTGATATTGAATGTTTACCCAGTGACAAAGAAATGATCAGTCTATAATTTTAATGGTAGGTGTGTTTTAGCAGTGAGAGACAGAATAACAAAAACAAAAAATATCCAGAAAAACGTATGTCAAAAAAGTTATAAATTGATTTGCATGCCAATGAGTCCACTATCAATAAGCAAGATTTCTGGCTCCCAGGTGTCTTTTATACAGGTAACAAGCAGAGATTAGGAGCACTCTCTTAAAGGGAGTGCTCCTAATCTCAGCGTGTTACCTGTATAAAAGACACCTGTCCACAGAAGCAATCAATCATTTAGATTCCAAACTCTCCACCCTGGCCAAGACCAAAGAGCTGACAAAGGATGTCAGGGACAAGATTGTAGACCCACACAAGGCTGGAATGGGCTACAAGACCATCGCTAAGCAGCTTGGTGAGAAGGTGACAACAGTTGGTGCAATCATTCGCAAATGGAAGAAACACAAAATAACTGTCAGTCTTCCTCGGTCTGGTACTCCATGCAAGATCTCACCTCGTGGAGTTTCAATGATCATGAGAACGGTGAGGAATCAGCCCAGAACGACACAGGAGGATCTTGTCAATGATCTCAAAGCAGCTGGGACCATAGTCACGAAGAGAACAATTGGTAGCACACTATGCCATGAAGGACTAGCATACTGCAGACCCTGCAAGGTCCCTCTGCTTAAGAAAAGACATGTACAAGCCTGTCTGAAGTTTCAGAGGAGAACTGGGTGAAAGTGTTGTGGTCAGATGAGACCAAACTCAAGCTCTTTGGCATCAACTCAACTCGCTGTGTTTGGAGGAGGAGGAATGCTGCCAAGAACACCATCCTCACCGTCAAACATGGAGGTGGAAACATTATGCTTTGGGGGTGTTTTTCTGCTAAGGGGACAGGACAACTGCACCGCATCAAAGAGACGATGGAAGGGGCCATGTACTGTAAAATCTTTGGTGCGAACCTCCTTTCCTCAGCTAGGGAATTTAAAATGCATGAATGGGTATTCCAGCATGACAATGACCCAAAACCCACAGCCAAGGCAACAAAGAAGTTGCTCAAGAAGAAGCACATTAAGGTCCTGAAGTGGCCTAGCCAGTCTCCAGTTCGAAATCACATAGAAAATCTGTGGAGGGAGCTGAAGGTTCGAGATGCCAAACGTTAGTTTCGAAACCTTAATGACTTGGAAAGGATCTGCAAAGAGGAGTGGGACAAAATCCCTCCTGACATGTGTGCAAACCTGATGGCCAAATACAAGAAATGTCTGATTGCCAACAAGGTTTTGCCACCAAGTGCTAAGTCAAAGGGGTCAAATACTTATTTCTTTCATTGACATGCAAATCAATTTATAACTTTTTTGACATGCATTTTTCTGATTTTATTTTTTTTATTCTTTCTCTCACTGTTAAAATACACCTATCATTAAAATAATAGACTGATAATTTCTTTGTCAGTGGGCAAATGTTCAAAATCAGCAGGGGATCAAATACTTTTTTACCTCACTATACTTTTTCTCCAATAGCTGAAAAAAAAATACCGGCCATGATAAAAGGTATTAAACACACAGTGCATTGCAGTTTTCTGCATATGGGGCTGTGTAGCCGCAGACCCTTGAGAGTGCCCATTATAATCTGTGTCCACTGCTGAAAGCACCTCCAAGGAGGGTGTGTGTGCCAGAAATGGACCATGGAGAAATAGCCTGGTCTGATGAATCACATTTGTTTTAGATCAGGTGGATGGCCCGGGTGCGTGTGCATCATTTACCTGGGAAAGAGATGACAGCAGGATGCATTATGGGAAGAAGGCAGGTTAGCGGAGGGAGTGTTGTATTCTTGGCAATGTTCTGCTGGGATACCTTGCATCAAGTCATTCATTTAAAGGTTATTTTGATATGTACCACTTACCTAGAGATTGTTGCAAAAAGTTGGTTTGAGGAACATGACAAAGAGTTCAAATTCCCCTGATCTCAATCAGATTGAGCAGCTGTGGGACGTGCTTGAACAACAAATTTGATCCATGGTGGCCCCATCTGCAACTTGAAGGACTTAAAAGGACTCTATAGTGTAAGGAATGTTATAGGAACGTTATATTCCTTACACTATAGAGCCCTCTGGTCCCCCTTCCCTTGTGCTCCCTCATATGAAGGGTTAAATTTTTTTTATTTGTTTACCCGCCTATGTCCCTCAGTGCTCCGCCTCCTCCTGCAATATCTGGGGGGCTAATGCACAGCAAGCACTGATAGCACATTAGAACCTCACCACAGGAAAGCATTGGCTTGATGCTTTCATATGGGGATTTCATTAACGCTGGATGTCCTCATGCACAGCGTAAGGGTAGTCCAGCGTCAGTTAGGTGAACACAATTTGATTAGCCACAAGGAAGTGCTCCTAGAGGTCTTGTGGAGTGCATGCCTCATCACATCACAGCGGTTTTTGCAATATAAGGAGGACCATTTTGATATTAGATAGGCGGCTTTAATGTAATGACTGATCAGTATATATATTTTAATATGCATGTACCATAAATAAACCATTAAGTTATAGATTTTATATTAAACAGTCTGAACTGTGAGCATGTTTTTAAATAACTTTACCCTGTGCAGAAGACATTAAATAGCAATGTCTTAGCAAGGCATTTTAATTTTAGTTAACAGGGCCATGCTACCATTTAAATAATAGATAACTGCTGTTAAAAGTAACCTACGGAAATTACCCCTTGTGTAATTATATCCTTATAAACATAGTGAAAGTCTTTGATAATATGATCTCAAGAAGACCTTCTAAACATAATACTTGAATTTGGATTGGGCATGTGCAATTATAAAAAGCCATTTAATCTCATATTTTAGACTCCAATTCTTTTTATGGAAAATAAGTGGTTTCTTTTGAAGTTGAAACACTGTGGGGTTGATTGAAAATAGTAATTTTACCATCTTCTCTGTTTTAATAAATGTTTGTATCACCTTATTTCTTTTTTATTTGTAATCGTTTTTATTTTATTTATTTTATAATAATTGTCCATTGCCTCACTTATCACAGACAGTCTTTGAAATGTAGTTAGCTAGAAGCAAAGCCATCCCCCCAAATAATTTTTTCCCTAAGCTATCTTCCTATAAAGACTAAAATAAAGAGTGCTGATGCTTGTCCTATAAATGTGACGTTAGCAGGCAATAGGTTAATAACGATTGTGAAGAAATATATGCAGAACACTTGCAGAATCCCATAAGAAGAGCAAAGATAATCAGGTCCATTTATCAATGTGCCATTGTTTTTGATTGTACTCCAGACTGTTTATCACATCTGTTTCAGAATGTTAACCCTAGAGGATTATAACAAATCTGGCCTAGCATATTTCAGGAATATCTAGGTTTGCCGTTATTATTTACCTCATACTTTAAAGTGTTGCCATTGAACAGACACAGAATAGAACAGATTTAAACACAAGTGAATAGATGGAGAAGATGCCTGTCATTATCTTAACCCTTGGCTGCGGCACAAATCTCATATCCAGTGGAATTAAGTGTAATGGTATGAAAGGCTTTGTCTAGCATTTACACTATCCCAAAGTGCTATTAGATGCACTTTATAATTTCTGTACTTGAGAGGATGAATCTCATGTCTGCTTCTCCCTTATGTTGTTTGTGTTACTAAATGAAGATTTTAATTAAACGTGTTAAAAAATAAATGATGATACATTGAGCTAAGAATTAATCATGGCTGTTACCCAGTTTGGTTGACATTAAATGAGTCAATTTAAAGTTATTTCCACTGGTGATGATTAATGATGGAACACTTATTTTTGACACAACAATATTCCTTCAATATGCAAACTACAGATTAAACCAGTTCTGGAATGACATTAGCATAAGCTGTATCTTTCCCCACAATATTTCCAGCTGTGACCAATTAGTATTTCATACCAGATAACAAAGGCATTACTGTATACATACTTTTCCGATTGAAGAAGCCACATTGCAGTGGCGAAACGCGTCTCGGCTACATTAGGACATTGTGCCTTATTTTATTTTACATTGTTTGTTAAATAAATTAAATTTTTTACATTTTCTTCAACCTGGTTCCTGATTTTATACTTCTATATATGGGAGTGTAGTCCCTAACTACACTACGCCTGGTGACTCCTGGTCTGTAAGTACCCACTTGGGACATTTTAATCTCATACCCATACTACAGACTGTACTATGCTATTTTGTGTCTATTTACTTCCCTACAGGACAAGAATATGCATCCTAGGTAGGGGTGGGTCGCCTACATGGACCCAGAAGCGATTAACACCAGAGCAGGGTCCACAGCTGTCCATTTGTGAGTGTATATATACCATTTTTACCATTTATTTTGCATTCTTGTACCATTTACACTATATTATATTCTTTTTACAGATATAGATACTAGTGTGGACATTTTTCCCACTCCGCATTTAAAGACACCAATTTACTGTGGACTTTTACTCCTATTTTTATCCTAAAAGGTGATTATTTTTCTATTATATAAGCGCTACATCTTTTTCTTTGTATTACTGTATACATCTCAGTCTCCCTATTATAATCTGCCCTGTCCATGATACATACTTATTGACCAATGAGCTGAAAGAAAATGTATCATGAACGTTATTTTTACTCCATAATAACCCCTCCAAACAAACTGAGATACTATTTTATAATGTGACATAGTCAGGGTAAATCATATATTCCAATAACATACAATTTCCAGTGAAAATGTAGAATAAAACTACATGGATATATTAGATGTATAGCAAACAGCAAATACATGCTTCGTGTTGTACTGACCGCAACCGGAAGTCCTGACGTATGTTTTAAATAAGTGTCTCTGTATGCCCACTCTATCTGAGAATATAGTAATATTGTAATAAGAAGATCCAGTGCCTGGTTGTTTGATAAGTTAGAAAAGTGGATATAGAATTATTCTCTCGCAATACATGACAGCATTTCTTTGGAAAGTGCCGAACAGTTCAATTCTTGCCCTTCCATGGTCTTCTCCTTCCAGTATGCCGTACTCCTTATTGTAGTTCCTCACTTATTATAGTCTGTTGTGCAAAGACAGAGACATTCCATTTTTTAAGCTAGCAAAGTATACTTTTTGAAAAAGATCTGCAATGTTTGAAAATTTCTGTCAGAAATCCCACTAGTGTCTATTATGTCATACTCACACACATCTGGGAACATAAATATATCTGACATAAAAGCAGAGACAATCTTCTTTGTATAAGGTGATATGGCAAAAGAATGGGGAGCAGTTCTCAAAAAGTTCCACTAGCCTGCTCGCAAAGGATGAGTGGAAACTGAGCTGCCTTCCAGGTGGGGTAAAACACCCACGGCTGCATACCACCCACACCCATGCATGGTGTCAGGGTAAATGAGTGCAGGGCAGCCATGAGGAGCTGTGCTTCAGTGAGTTCTAAACACAGCACCCTGCAGCTTGTACTGTAATGATGAGTGACATCACTACAGAACTAGCGTAAGAGAGTAGTCTGGTCATATCTCCATCCTTACACCACTGGACACCTGGTATTGGACTGTTTCACACCAGTAAGCAAGTGAAAGAACACGTCATAAGGAATTACAAATAAGATAATAAATGATGTAATGGATAAAAGAAAGGGGGCATCAAAACAAAAGGGGGCACTATAGAAAAATAACAGAGGTTTGGGGAAATTTAATAAAATATCTTGAGCTCTAATTGGTAGTTACCCTTAGAACCTGATTATTAAGTATAATAATAGTATAATAAGACTGTATAAACTACTCCCATTAACTTTTTTTTTTGACAATCTTTATTTTCCTTTTTTTCGTTTTACAGTTGTTGGAGAACAAGGGTTCTGAACAGCAATATCGAATTGTATTGTGCTGCAGCAACTAAAGAAAGTTAATATAAACAAAGCTCCAGGGCCTGACGGTATCCATCCACGTGTACTTAAGGAACTAAGTGTAGAAATAAGTGAACCTCTGTTTTTAATCTTTCAAGATTCTTTTCTTTCAGGAAGTGTTCCGGAGGATTGGAGGAAGGCAGATGTGGTTCCTATATTCAAAAAGGGTTCAAAATCCTTGCCTGGAAATTATAGACCTGTGAGCTTAACTTCTGTGGCTGGTAAAATATTTGAAAGGTTATTAAGGGATAATATTCAAGAATTCCTTGAGAAGAATATGGTTATCAGCAAAAATCAGCACGGTTTTATGAAGCACAGGTCATGTCAAACTAACTTGATTGCGTTCTACGAAGAAGTAAGTAGAAGTATAGATCAGGGTGTTGCAGTGGATGTGATCTATTTGGATTTTGCCAAGGCATTTGATACAGTTCCACACAAAAGATTAGTGTTCAAACTCAAGGAAATCGGTCTCGATGAAAATGCTTGTTCTTGGGTAGAACATTGGCTTAAAAACAGAATACAAAGAGTTGTCGTTAATGGTAAATTTTCAAGCTGGACAGAGGTGGCAAGTGGTGTCCCTCAGGGGTCTGTTCTGGGACCCCTTCTATTTAACATTTTTATAAATGATCTTGAAGACAGCATTGAAAGTCATGTTTCAGTGTTTGCAGATGACACAAAACTTTGTAAAATAATACAATGTGAGCAAGATATTACTTTGCTGCAGAAGGATTTAGATAGACTGGAGGACTGGGCACTCAAATGGCAGATGAAATTTAATGTTGAAAAATGCAAAGTTATGCACTTCGGCATAAAGAATACACAAGCAACGTATACCCTTAATGGAAGCGAATTAGGGATAACAACACACGAAAAGGACTTGGGAATTGTTATAGACAACAAACTATGCAACAATGTGCAATGTCAATCAGCAGTGGCCAAGGCCAGTAAGGTATTGTCATGCATGAAAAAGGGCATTCATTCTCGGGACGAGAATATCATTTTGCCTCTCTATAAATCACTGGTAAGACCACATATTGAATATGCTGTGCAATTTTGGGCACCTGTTCTAAAGAAGGATATCATGGCACTAGAAAAAGTGCAGAGGCGGGCTACAAAATTAATAAAAGGAATGGAACATATCAGCTATGAAGAAAGGTTAACAAATTTAAACCTATTTAGTTTAGAAAAACGTCGCCTGAGAGGGGATATGATAACATTATACAAATATATTCGGGGCCAATACAAACCATTGTGTGGAAATCTATTCACAAACCGGACTTTACATAGGACACGAGGCCATGCGTTTAGACTGGAAGAAAGAAGATTTCGTCTAAGGCAAAGGAAAGGTTTTTTTACTGTAAGAACAATCAGGATGTGGAATTCTCTGCCTGAAGAAGTGGTTTTATCAGAGTCCATACAGATGTTCAAACAGCTACTAGATGCATACTTGCAAAGACAGAATATTCAAGGATATAATCTTTCAATGTAGGGTAATAACTGCTTGATTCAAGGATAAATCTGACTGCCATTCTGGGGTCAATAAGGAATTTTTTGTCCTAGCTTGTTGCAAAATTGTGCTTCAAACTGGGGTTTTTTTTTTTTTTTTTTTTTTTTTTTTTCTCTTTTGGATCAACAGCAAAAAACAGGTGTGAGGAAGGCTGAACTTGATGGACGCAAGTCTCTTTTCAGCTATCTAACTATGTAACTATGTAACTATGTATTATAGCGATAAAACATACGAGTGTCAGTAAACATATTTACACAGTAAGACAATTTAAGACAAAACCAAGAATGCAAATTCAAACATATTTTCTGCACTAGTAGGTGATCAATTATACTTAACGAAGTTGTGAGGTGCGGAGGTACACTTAGTCCCGCGTGGCTGTCCTGTCAGAGTGTTTAGTAAATCGTGTTGTGACCTCCACTGGTATGGTGTGTTCGGTCGCCTCCTCCCCCTGAGAACCCGTCAGCTTCCTAGTTATCGTTGTCGGGCGCTAATTTGGTAGGCCCCCTCCGGTACTGTCAGTTGTAGCCGTTTTCATATTTTAACTTTCAATTGTTAAGAGCCCTGTGGGTGGCTGAATCAGATGTTTTACTGTTGTATTTGTGGAATGTATTTATACCTAAGTCTCGGTGTCACATAAGGTCTTGTGTTTCACTGTTTGCTGTGTGGTGTCTACTACTCGATTGTACCGCCAGTATAGCGTCTACTGGTTGGGGCAGGTAAGCCCCTCGGGTTCTTGTTGCAGGCAATCGGTCGGGTGGGTTGTCAGCGTGGGAGTCTGGGTTTTCGGTATCCGTCAAGTTTGGTTCCCATCTCTGGGGCCCCTCAGGTCTTCTGCCGTGTCTCACTATCTGGTGAGTATACGGGGTCTGGTGTTATGTCCTCGTCCTGGTGTGTTTACCCAGTGCTTGTGTTGTGAAAGTATAATTCGTGTTGCCCACTTGGGTCAGCTCACTGTAGAGTGTGTCACGTCCTATCCAGGACTGGTCGTGTCCATTGTGTGGTTCTGTCCGTATATTGATGTGTGTCTTCTGCCGTCTGTTTTGGTCATTGGGAGGGGGGGGGGAACAGTCAGAGTTCTCGTCAAGAGGCAGGGGGGGAGGGTGTTGCCAGCATAGGGGGTAGGGGTAGGTGGGAGGGTTGGGTATGTGTGTTCGGAGTGTCTGAGGGCCCCTGGGGTGTCACATTCGGGGTCGTCAATCTGTTGGCTAGGTATGTTGCCCATGGGTACCAGGTCAATGCACACTGCTCCTGTCTCCCATGGAGATCAGCCGTCAGAGATTCCATGGAGTGTATTTCTTCCACCTTAGTAACCCATTGCTAGAGGGTGGGCGCCCCTTTCTGCTTCCACAGCACAGGGATGAGGGACTTGGCTGCGTTGAGTAGTGGTAGCGTTAGGGACTTTATACACCTTTAGGGGTGTGTGGGTGTGGTGTAGTAGCATTGTTAGGGGGTTTAGAGGTATCTCTGTGCCTGTGATTGCATGTATCTCTCCCCTGATCTTCTCCCAGTATGGGGTGATCAAGGGACATGTCCACCATATGTGGTGATATGTGCCAGGATGAGTGTCGCATCTCCAGCAAGTATCAGCAGTGCTCTCGTGTATGCGGTGTAATATGTCAGAAGTTCTGTACCAGCGGATTAGGATTTTATAATTCAGTTCCTGGAACTTCGAACTGATTGAGCATTTGTGCGTGAGGGTGAAGATCTTGTCCCATTCCTGCACGGATAGGGATTCCCCTGAGTCTGTCTCCCAGTGGTTCTTGAATCTAAGCACCACGTCGCTACTGGTCTGGGTTGTGAGTAAGGCGTATAATGTCGAGATGCCCCTGGGAGTGTGTGTACGGTGTGTGCACAAGAGTTCAATGCTAGTGAGGGGCCTGAGTAGGTGCCCTCGTCCCAATAGTGATTGATAGATTTGGTGGTATCGAAACTGTTCGAGCAGCGTTGGCATTCTATCTGGGCAGAGGTCTCTGAGTGTTTTAAGTCCTTGTGGGCCGAACCATTGATGTAGGTACGTCCAGTCGGACCCTTGGAAGCTAGCCAGGTCGCTAAGGTGGAGGGCATCGGCAAGGTCCGGGTTGTGCGTGATGGGCGTCAGGGGGCTAGGCGAGGAGGTAAGCTGCAGTCGGTAGCATGTAGCCATCCACACTTTAAGCGTGGCATCAATTAGGGGGTTTTTGGTGAGCAGGTCTGCGGTAGCGGTGGTGTGTAGCCACAGTCTGGAGGGTATTGTCCTAGCTGTCTGCTCTAGTTCCAGGGTCACCCATTGTTTCGAGGGGTGTTGTACGTGCCAGTCAGTAAGTCTATGCAGGTGTGTGGCGCGGTGGTACGTCTCTATTGAGGGTAATCCCATGCCTCCCATCTGTTTTGGTAGCTCTAGGGTGGTTCTTTTCGTGTGGGTAGGGCGGGAGTTCCAAACAAATTGGCGGATGGTGGACGTCAAGGAGCCAAAAAAGGCTCTGGGCATAGTAATCGGCACTGTCTGGAATAAATAAAGTATCCTGGGCGGCACGTTCATTTTAACCACATTGATACGGCCAAACCAGGAGATGTAGTATGGGGACCCCCTCCCAAGGTCTGTCTGTAGTGATTGCAGTAGTGGGAGGTAGTTAAGTTGGTATAGTTGTGACAGGTCTTTGGGTAACCAGATTCCTAAGTATTTTAGTTTGGCGTGGCACCATTTAAATCGGTATTGGGCATAGAGGTGTGTCGGATGATCGCCAGGGGATGGTAAGTGGAGGGCTTTGGACTTATCGGTGTTGAGCTTAAGGTTAGAGATTGCCACGAATTCTTGGAAAGACGCGAGGAGGTTCGACAGCGAGATTAGCGGCTGTGTAAGAAAGAATACATGTCGTCCGCATATGCGGCTACTCTGTATGCCATGCGCCCCATATCGAATCCTGTGATTCCCCCATTCCATCTGACAGCCCCCAGGAATGGTTCCAGGGAGAGGGCAAACAGGAGGGGGGAGAGTGGGCACCCCTGTCGGGTGCCATTGCGGATCGGGAAGGGAGCTGAAAGTGCCCCATTGATGCGAATCCTTTCCGTGGGAGTCGTGTATAGGGAGAGCACCCACGACAGCATGTGCGGTCCGAATCCCATGTGCTCTAGTGTGCTCTCCAGATACATCCAGTTGACCCGGTCGAAATCCTTTTCTGCGTTAGTCGACAATAGCAGTAGTTCCATTCGACGCGTCCCCGCGATGTGCAAGATGTTCAGTGCTTTGATCATGTTATCTCTCCCTTCCCTACCTGGGATAAATCCGACCTGGTCTGAATGTATCAGGCCGAGAAGGTATTTCGCGATCCGCAGGGCAATGGTTTTAGCAAATAGCTTCAGGTCCGCGTTCAGCAATGATATGGAGCGGTAGCTCGCGCAGTTCGTCGGATCCTTGCCCTCTTTGGGTATTACCGTGACTATAGCTGCTAGTGTGTCGGTGGGGAAGCGGCCCTCCTCTATTATGGAGTTAAGACCTCGTTGGAGGTTTGGTAAAAGAATGTCCCGGAATGTGCGTAAGTATGTCAGAGGGAGACCGTCTGGACCCGGCGCTCTGTGTGCTTTGGACAGTTTCAACGCCGTGGCTAGTTCTTCGATTGATAAGGGTCGCTCTAAATCGGCCCTCACCTCGGTGCTCAGCTTCATATCTATGTTTCATATCTCTGTGTGTGCTCAGTGTAGGGTGCGGGTGAGGGGGTATTTCACGGGGTTGGAGTTTTAGGAGGGTACAGGGTGCGGTCCGGTCAATGTCTGGGGTAAAGGTGTCGGTCCGAGTATAAGGTAACTATGACTCGATTCGGAGTTAGTCGCCCACCGTTGTGCAGTCCCCTCAGGGTGTGTCTCCGGATTGGCCTCCGAATATATGTATAGTGGGAGCCTGTCACTTGGGTAGTTGGCTGGTAGGTCTGGAGTGTTCGGTCGTGTTAATCGCGCCGCTCCCACGGCACCCAGCCCACTAATCACGTCCATCGGGGTTATATCTTCCCAGGTATGGGTGTGGTTTGCGGTAGTGCTACCCCATATCGGTCTGTCGCCCTGGGCTCGCGGGTCCCCGGGTTCTCTTTAGCGAAGACTGGTAAAATGTCGGTTCTCATGGTATTATCGAGGGCCCGGTCTCCACTAGGGCACCCCCCCCCCCCGGGTCAGACCACCCCCGCCCGGAGCCCGCAGAAGAGTTTCCTCCCTCGTGTGCATGCGTGTGAGCATAATGGTGAACTAGGAAACTGGTAAACATTGCAAACATTATAAACATTACAGATCGTACAAACCACACCGCAGAGTTAAACTTTCCCTCCTCCCCCTCCACTATCGGTCGAGCCTTTTCCCCCCCCCCTGCTGCCGTCTAGTGAAGTGTCAGCCTATACAGCCAATGTGCTTGCTAACCCCTCCGGATTAGGCCAGAACCAGTCCGTGTGCCACCTAGGGTGTGTATGTTAAATCCCAGCCCCTGGCAGGGGGTTTGACCCGAGTAGTTAGCAACTGCTGAAGCCCCCCTATGTCCCAGCCTCCCAAAAGGTGGGTCTTGCCTGTTGGGGTGGCTCAGAGCTAGAGATCGTCTCCACATGGGGTATGTCCCTCTTTAAGCATAATTGAATGCCTCCTCTCCCACTAAAACCCCCGCCCCACTGGTCTGGTACTCCAATAGCCCAGTCTCAGGCAACTCTGACATGGATCCATGTGCTACGGTTCATGGGCTGGGGTCAAGTACATACCCATTGATGTAATGGCACCTCCGGAGGCGAGTGGTGTGTTCTGTACAGGGTGGTTATCTCTCGGGGGAGTATCTAGGGTGTCTTGGTGCGGTCTGTCCAGCTTTCTGTGCCTTATTGTCCAGGTGGGCTCGCGGGTCCATAACGGGGGTGCCGGCCACCGGCGAGCCCCCCAGGGGTACAGGCCCATTCTACTGGCCCATTAACTTTTGTCTAACTTTCAGTTGCAACTACAGTTGAGCAGCATCTAGCATTGATAATTAATGCATTTTATAAGTATTGTTAAATGTAAGGATTGTTAAATTTATTGGAATTAAATATTTTTTTTAGATCAGCTGTTAGGATATGTAACTAGCACAAAGCAGAATCATCTCCGTGTTGCTTGATTATAGCAAAACATTTTAGCTTTTATAACATAGTAAATTGCTTAGTATTGTTTTTTTCATTGTTAGTGAAAACAGGGGCTTGAGACAGGCAACATCTAGCTTAAAAATATGTGGGCTCATAATTTATAACACAAAACATAGATAAAACATTTACAAAATTAACTTGTTCAGTTACTATGAGCATTTACATACAAATGTTAATGAGAGAATGCATCTAATGCATCATAATTGGCAATGTATGTCTGTGTAACCTATAAATGTTCATGAGAAATGTTTATATAATCAGAACACACAAAGCTTTGCTAACAAGATCCATGTCCTCGTTGTTGTAACATGGCTGCTGAAAGCCCCAAAGAGCGAAATAATTACACAGAAAGACTATGTTCGGGATGATGGGATTTATTAATGAAATTCACCTGTAACATTTATGAGGGAGAAATGCAACTGCAAAGGGGGGAATAACTAACTGGTTGCATTTGTCAAGCCTGCATCCCATACGCATAGGCTTTCCTTTCAGCGCAGTGTCTCTTTCCCAATCCCAAATACAGGCAGACGATTCTTCCTTATTCAGTGATGAGATGTTTTTCTTAAAACAGAAACACTATGCCAGGGAATAGTAGTATAGATTTTATGTACAGGAAAAGCAATACATCTTGTTCAATTGCAACTGAAGAAGTGAAGAAAACTTGTGAATAAAAGTGCCCTTTTCCCATACTCGTAAAAAAGAAGACATTAATCCAAGTTGGTACCAGACCTACTGTTTAAAGATAGGCAAGGTCAGATGGACGTCTAGTAGCAAATTTACCATTTCTAGTGAGATCTGCACATATTTTACTTCAATGGATTCAACTTCCTTGGTAAGAATCTCATTAGCTACATCCATTATAAGATGCAATGGCTTACAAAAGAAATCTACAGTTTATGATTGGTTTATGATTGGTTTGTCTCAGTGGAAGGATCAGATCCGAAGGATATATGGGACTCAACTTGTAAACATCACAAACAAAAAATTGAATCCGTGGAATAAAAGTCACTTCTCACTCATTTAATAAGTAACTCAGTACGAGGATTTGGAAGTATCGTTAAGGCACTGGTAAATCCAAACTTTCTGTGGTTACTCTCTGGGGAAGGGGATGGTTATTAATACATCCTGTTTACTGCAGTTTGTTGACATGATAGACCCTGAGCCAAACATACAAAGTATATTAAACATTTAAGCATCCCTTGTTTCACAAACAATTCTTAGGATGTTTGCTATATGTTTGCTTTCTTGGAATTTTAACAAGTATTTGGTCACCTCTCATGTATTATTTGATGTGTAAGCTATAACAGGCCAGACATGCTATACTGAAAGAAAACTATTTCAAATTGTAAAATTCAGGCAATGGCTTATAAGTGAAATCAAATTTGCAACAGATGAGCTAAACTAGATATTTTAGGAATATAAATGAGTTAGAGTATTTTTTAAGCTCCCATATTTTAGTCATAATTGTGGAAGTTTAATTTCACCACAGAAAACATTTCAAAGTTATTCACTAAAGTGAGAATTTAAAGATAATTTCAAATTTAAGACCTGAGCAGCTGAACTTAAATCATAGGTGACTTAGACCAGGGGTGCCCTAAAGGTAGATGTTTTAAAACTACAACTTCAATGATGCTTTGTCCTTTTAAAGGCATGCAAAGACACGCAAAGCACAATGGGAGTTGTAGTTCTACAAAATCTGGGGATCTACATTTTAGGCACCCCTGACTTAGATGATTTTCCCATTTCAGCTATTTTGACCTTAAATTTGAAATTCACTTTAACTTATCTTTACCGTATATACTCGAGTATAAGTCGAGTTTTTCAGCACATTTTTTGTGCTGAAAAAACCCCACTCGACTTATACTCAAGTCAATGTCTGTATTATGGCAACTTACATTGCCATAATACAGGCCAGGACCGCCAGGCTCATTACAAGCCCGGCGGTCCTGTTGGGGGCTGGCAGGAAGCTTTTACTTACCTTTCCTACAGCGCCTGTCAGCTCCCTTCTCTCTCCTCCGGTCAGCTCCCACTGCAAGTCTCGCGAGAGCCGCGGGGTCAGAGCATTGCCACGGGTTACCTTGGCAACGCTCCACGCGGCACTCACCCCACGAGACTTGCAGTGGAGCTGACCGGAGGAGAGAGAAGGGAGCTGACAGGAGCTGCAGGAAAGGTAAGTAAACGCTTCCTGTCAGCCCCCTCCTACACAGTGCACACCACTGGACCACCAGGGAATGAGAGCCCCCCTCCCTGGTCAGGTATTAAGCAGGGATAGGGGACAAAAAAAAATACAAATTTAAATAATAATAAAATATTAATAATATGAAAAAATAATAATAACATAAAAATAAAATATTAATATAACAAAGAAATACAATATTAAAATAATAATCATTTAAAAAAAAATAAAAATGCCCACCTCCCACCAAGACTCTGCATCACATACACACACACACTGCACTCATACATACACTGCATTCATACACACACACTGCACTCATACACACACACTGCACTCATACACACACACACACTGCACTCATACACACACACACACTGCACTCATACACACACACACTGCACTCATACACACACACACTGCACTCATACACACACACACTGCACTCATACACACACACACACACACACTGCATTCATACACACACACACACACACACACACACACACACACACACACACACACACTGCATTCATACACACACACTGCATTCATACACACACACACACTGCATTCATTATATACACACACTGTAAATAAATATTCAATTAATATAATTTTGGGGGGATATAATTTTATTTAGAACTCGAGTCTTATACTCGAGTCAATACGTTTTCCCAGTTTTGGGGGGTAAAATTAGGGGTCTTGTCTTATATTTGGGTCGACTTATACTCGAGTATATACGGTAATTCTCACTTTAGCAAATAACCCTGTCAGGCATCTCAACATGCAAAAATGCACAAGATACTGCCCCCCCCGACACACTAAACCACAACCCCACCCCCGCAACACACACGCAGACACACATACCTGCACATACACAGACTCTGCACATACACACTGACACACATTGAAACACACACTGGCACATACACTCAGATACACACTGGAACATAAATACACACTGACACACTAACACATACACTCAGATACACACACTGGCACATACACTCAGATACACACACTGAAACACACACACTCAGATATACAGACTGACACACAGACACATACTGGCATATACACTCAGATACACATTGACATATACACTCATATACACTGGCAGCTCTCTGTGAGGCAGGGAGGAAGTGGCTGTTACTTTCTCCCTGCCGGCTGATATCACAGGGGATCGGTCGACTCTTAAAGGGTTGCACCCGACTGGGCTCCTGATTAGTTGGTAATATTGGGGTGTTAAGGGGCGCACATCATACACCATGTAATGGAAATCACACACACATCAGATTGTATATGTGATTTCCGGGATAATGTGTATGACTTGCGGGTGTCAGGGAGCCGCACTCAACATGCAGGTGTCTCCCGGAACTACCGGGAGACTTGGGATGTCTGCCCTGTTTGTGACCTGACTTCCAGTTTACGACTATCTATTTCTACTTTCCTTGCATTTTTAGCTCTATAGTTTACAGTCAATATCAATTATCTTTCCTATTCATCTCTATGTTCATATCTGTTGCTTAACTTGTACACTTTAGTATAAAATATGCAGACATACTAAACTGCTTTTATCACCATAACTTAGAATTTGGAGAGCTGCCTGAATTCTAATAACTTAACTTGCATAAATAAGGAATGCAATACATTTCGTTGCATCCAGGATGGATTTTTTATTTATTGTCAAAGAAAAAAATCCCAAGGCTATAAACATTTTCCAAATCATCTGGAGCTCGCATTTCCTGGAATTTATTGCTCTGCACATTTATTCCCTTTATTTTGTTTATTGTCAGATGTTCCTTGCAAACAGCAACAAAACATTCTTGGTGGTCCTGGAACTAACGTAAAAATATGTGTCTTAAATGTGGGGTGAAGTAAACATTCCATGACTTATAATTAAACCCTATTATTTTAATACTGACAAAAGCTACATTTTCTTTAGGACATAAAGTCTCCGTGAAGCATTTCATGTTGTGTAGAACAAGGAAGGACTCAATCCTAGAATTTGCTATTATTTATTTACTTATTCCTTTCTCTCACCACGCAGTTAAGGATTGTCCACTGTAATAATAGGAATATCGTGCTATAATGGTTGTGGTGCCCGATGTAACCTGCTGCCATTGCATGGTAAGTACTCAAACTGTATTTGAATGGTTTGACACTTACCTAGGTCCCCATGACACCCACAATTCTCCCCTTCTTCAAATATAGCTAAAGTGGAAATTCACCTTCTGCATTAGACAATGTTGTCTTTTTCTGAACAGAATTATTTGCTGCAGAGCATCAGCTGAAAGGTATATACCTTTTCCTATGAACGTTACGCTATTAATTGGCTAAGAGTGCTGACTGCTCTAAGCCAATCAGTGGCGCACCTGCCCGATGCTGTCCGAGCATTCTGTTATCGGACAGCAGAAGTAGAGGGGGGCAGAGTCATCCGGTGCTTTAACACAGGCTTTGGGTTCAAGTGTTAGTGAGCCGGTTAGCCTCTAAAGAAGAGCCAGTGCCAGCAATCTCCTGGCACCATAACAACGTAATTTTGATGAAGTTGTCACGGTGCCCAAACTTTAAAGTTCATCTATGTTAAGTATCAAGAAGATTAGAAAAAAATCTTACATACTGCCCTTGTATTGAAATTATCAGTGACCTATAAAATAAAATTATTTTAACTTGCCTTCTGCGTATATGAATAATTTATGTCACAAATGGAAACCTTTGTTAGCTATGTGGTGTGTGTTGTTAACAACACAAGAAACCTCCTGCTGCTTTTGCTGTTTCAGATATCTTTTAATGGCTTGGTAATAACCATATGTGGTTGGCAAGTTTAGTGAAAATAATTCCTTTTAAAAAGCAATGATGTGTTTCTGAGATGACTGTCAATTTAATTTGTTTTTGAGAAAATAAATATCTTTATTTCCTGTTGTAAATAGAATATTATGAGCTTGCGGTTAGGCCCTACAAAACTTTCCATGAATTTGTAGAGCATTTTTGTCTGTGATGTATAACAACATTACTTTCTACTTGATTTTGAAGAGCTCTGGTCAGTATTTATATTGCAATATATTATACTGATTATACTACATTAATATCCACAGTATTTTGAGTTTACTAAACCAATACAACTAGTGATGTACCGAACTGTTCGCTGGCGAATAGTTCCTGGCGAACATAGCGTGTTCGCGTTCGCCACGGCGGGTAAACACATGCGCGGTTCGATCCGCCCCCTATTCGTCATCATTGACTAAACTTTGACCCTGTAGCTCACAGTCAGCAGACACATTCCAGCCAATCAGCAGCAGACCCTCCCTTCCAGACCCTCCCACCTCCTGTACAGCATCCTTTTTAGATTCATTCTGAATGTGCATTCTTAGATAGAGGAGGGAAAGTGTAGCTGCTGCTCATTTGATAGGGAAATGTATAGCTAGGCTAGTGTATTCAGTGTCCACTACAGTCCTGAAGGACTCATCTTATCTCTGCTGTAAGGACAGCACCCCAAAAAGCCCTTTTTAGGGCTAGAACATCAGTCTGCTTTTTTTTGTGTGTAATTTAATTGCAGTTGCCTGCCAGCTTCTGTGTCAAGCTCACAGTGGATACTGTGTCCACTTGCCCAGTGCCACCACTCATATCTGTTGTCACAATAGCTTGCATTTAAAAACAAATTTTTTTTTCACTGTAATAGATTAATTAGCAGTTAGTTGTCTGCAAGCGTCTGTGTGTCAGGCCAACAGCGTGTACTCTGCCAGTGCACCGTGCCACTCATATCTGGTGGCACAATAGAGTGCATTTAAAAACCCAAAACCTTTTTTTCACTGTAATAGATTGAATAGTAGTTAGTTGTCTGCAAGCGTCTGTGTGTCAGGCTAACAGTGGATACTGTGCCCACTTGCCCAGTGCCACCACTCATATCTGGTGTCACAATAGCTTAAGCTTGCATTTAAAAACAAAAACATTTTTTTTCACTGTAATAGATTAATTAGCAGTTAGTTGTCTGCAAGTGTCTGTGTGTCAGGCCAACAGCATGTACTCTGCCAACCTCTGCAAGTGCAGATTGCCACTCATAGCTGGTGTCACAATAGCGTGCATTTAAAACCCAAAAACTTTTTTCACTGTTATAGATTGAATAGCAGTTAGTTGTCTTCAAGCGGGTGTGTCAGGCCTACAGCGTATACTCTGCCAACCTCTGCCAGTGCACATTGCCACTCATGCCTGGGGTCACAATAGCGTGCATTTAAAACAAAAACACTTTTTTCACGGTTATAGATTGAATAGCAGTTACTTGTCTTCAAGTGGGTGTGTCAGGCCTACAGCGTGTACTCTGCCAACCTCTGCAAGTGCAATTGCCACTCATATCTGGTGTCACAATAGCGTGCATTTAAAACCAACAAACTTTTTTCACTGTTATAGATTGAATAGCAGTTAGTTGTCTGCAAGCGTCTGTGTGTCAGGCTCACAGTGGATACTGTGCCCACTTGCCCAGTGCCACCACTCATATTTGGTGTCACAATAGCTTGCATTTAAAAAAAATTAAAAAATTTCACTGTTATAGATGAATTAGCAGTTAGTTGTCTGCAACCGTCTGTGTGTCAGGCCAACAGCGTGTACTCTGCCAACCTCTGCCAGTGCACATTGCCACTCATATCTGGTGTCACAATAGCGTGCATTTAATACCAAAAAACTTTTTTCACTGTTATAGATTGAATAGCAGTTACTTGTCTTCAAGCGGGTGTGTCAGGCCTACAGTGTGTACTCTGCCAACCTCTGCAAGTGCACATTGCCACTCATAGCTGGTGTCACAATAGCGTGCATTTAAAACCCCAAAACTTGTTTTAACTGTTATAGATTGAATAACAGTTATTTGTCTTCAAGCGGGTGTGTCAGGCCTACAGCGTATACTCTGCCAACCTCTGCCAGTGCACATTGCCACTCATGCCTGGTGTCACAATAGCGTGCATTTAAAACAAAAAACGTTTTTCACTGTTATAGATTGAATAGCAGTTACTTGTCTTCAAGCGGGTGTGTCAGGCCTACAGCGTGTACTCTGCCAACCTCTGCAAGTGCACATTGCCACTCATGTCTGGTGTCACAATAGCGTGCATTTAAAACAAAAAACTTTTTTCACTGTTATAGATTGAATAGCAGTTAGTTGTCTGCAAGCGTCTGTGTGTCAGGCTCACAGTGGATACTGTGCCCACTTGCCCAGTGCCACCACTCATATCTGGTGTCACAATAGCATTTAAAAACAAAAAAATGTTTTTCACTGTAATAGATTAATTAGCAGTTAGTTGTCTGCAAGCGTCTGTGTGTCAGGCCAACAGCGTGTACTTTGCCAGTGCACCGTGCCACTCATATCTGGTGGCACAATCGCGTACATTTAAAAACCCCAAAACTTTTTTTCACTGTAATAGATTGAATAGCAGTTAGTTGTCTGCAAGCGTCTGTGTGTCAGGCCAACAGCGTGTACTCTGCCAACCTCTGCCAGTGCACATTGCTACTCATATCTGGTGTCACAATAGCGTGCATTTAAAACCCAAAAACTTTTTTCACTGTTATAGATTGAATAGCAGTTACTTGTGTTCAAGTGGGTGTGTCAGGCCTACAGCGTGTACTCTGCAACCTCTGCAAGTGCCCATTGCCACTCATAGCTGGTGTCACAATAGCGTGCATTTAAAACCCCAAAACTTTTTTCACTGTTATAGATTGAATAGCAGTTAGTTGTCTTCAAGTGGGTGTGTCAGGCCAACAGCGTGTACTCTGCCAACCTCTGCCAGTGCACATTGCCACTCATATCTGGTGTCACAATAGCGTGCATTTAATACCAAAAAACTTTTTTCACTGTTATAGATTGAATAGTAGTTACTTGTCTTCAAGCGGGTGTGTCAAGCCTACAGCGTGTACTCTGCCAACCTCTGCAAGTGCACATTGCCACTCATAGCTAGTGTCACAATAGCGTGCATTTAAAACCCCAAAACTTTTTTTAACTGTTATAGATTGAATAGCAGTTATTTGTCTTCAAGCGGGTGTGTCAGGCCTACAGCGTATACTCTGCCAACCTCTGCCAGTGCACATTGCCACTCATGCCTGGTGTCACAATAGCGTGCATTTAAAACAAAAAAAACTTTTTCACTGTTATAGATTAAATAGCAGTTACTTGTCTTCAAGCGGGTGTGTCAGGCCTACAGCGTATACTCTGCCAACCTCTGCCAGTGCACATTGCCACTCATGCCTGGTGTCACAATAGCGTGCATTTAAAACAAAAAAAACTTTTTCACTGTTATAGATTAAATAGCAGTTACTTGTCTTCAAGCGGGTGTGTCAGGCCTACAGCGTGTACTCTGCCAACCTCTGCAAGTGCACATTGCCACTCATGTCTGGTGTCACAATAGCGTGCATTTAAAACAAAAAACATTTTTTTCACTGTAATAGATTAATTAGCAGTTAGTTGTCTTCAAGCGTCTGTGTGTCAGGCCAACAGCGTGTACTCTGCCAGTGCACCGTGCCACTCATATCTGGTGGCACAATCGCGTGCATTTAAAAACCCCCAAACTTTTTTTTCACTGTAATAGATTGAATAGCAGTTAGTTGTCTTCAAGCGCGTGTGTCAGGCCTACAGCGTGTACTCTGCCAACCTCTGCCAGTGCACATTGCCACTCATATCTGGTGTCACAATAGCGTGCATTTAAAACCAAAAAACTATTTTCACTGTTATAGATTGAATAGCAGTTAGTTGTCTTCAAGCGGGTGTGTCAGGCCTACAGCGTGTACTCTGCCAACCTCTGCAAGTGCACATTGCCACTAATATCTGGTGTCACAATAGCGTGCATTTAAAACCCAAAAACTTTTTTCACTGTTATAGATTGAATAGCAGTTAGTTGTCTTCAAGCGGGTGTGTCAGGCCTACAGCGTGTACTCTGCCAACCTCTGCCTGTGCTCATTGCCACTCATATCTGGTCTCACAGTAGCTTGCACGCATAGTATCACTAATCCAAAAAAAAAATGACAGGCAGAGGCAGGCCACCCCGCAGGGGCCGTCGTGGTCGTGGTGCTTTGATTCCCTTTTGCCCTAGAATTATGCCCAATTTTCAGAGGCCACGTACCCTGAACTTGAAAAGTTCTGAGTACATAGTTGACTGGCTAACACAGGACACCCAATCTTCTACAGCTTCCGCTCAGAACCTTGACGCACCATCCTCCTCCAGCTTAGCTTCGGGCACCTTTCAAGATACCACTCACCCGCCTGCCGCCACCACCAACACTAGCACCACAGCCGCTTCACTTTATCTGTCAGAGGAGTTATTTACACATCCGTTTGAAGAAATGAGTGATACGCAACTATTATTGCCAGAGGATGTAGAAACAGGGATATGTCTCAGTCAGGCAGCATTACACACTTGGACGTACGGTGTGATGATGATGTTGTACCCGCTGCTGCTTCCTTTTCTGCGTTGTCAGATACAAGTGAAGCGGTTGATGATGACGATGCGTCCATGGATGTCACGTGGGTGCCCGCTCGGCAAGAGGAAGAACAGGGCGAAAGTTCAGATGGGGAGACAGAGAGGAGGAGGAGACGAGTTGGAAGCAGGGGGGGGTCGTCGCAAGGAGCTAGTGGCACAGTCAGATAGCATGCATTGGCACCCGGGGTCAGCCCGACAGCACGCCAATCAACGCATGCTGTGTCCACCACCAGAATGCCGTCATTGCAGAGCTCAGCAGTGTGGCATTTTTTTTGTGTGTCTGCCTCTGACAACAGCGATGCCATTTGCAACCTGTGCCAAAAAACTGAGTCGTGGGAAGTCCAACACCCACCTAGGTACAACGGCTTTGCGTAGGCACATGATCGCACATCACAAACGCCTATGGGATCAACACATGAGTACAAGCAGCACACAAACTCAAAGCCGCCATCCTCCTCCTGGTCCAGCATCTTCAGCCACGTCAACCACTGCTGTCCTCCTTGCCCCCTCTCAACCATCCGCCACTCCGTCTCTCGCCTTGAGCAGTTCCTGCTGATCTGCCCAAAGTCAGGTGTCTGTCAAGGACATGTTTGAGCGTAAGAAGCCAATGTCAGAAAGTCACCCCCTTGCCCAGCGTCTGACAGCTGGCTTGTCTGAACTATTAGCCTGCCAGCTTTTACCATGCAAGCTGGTGGAGTCTGAGGCATTCCAAAAATTTGTGGCTATTGGGATACCGCAGTGGAAGGTACCCGGCCGAAATTTCTTAGCACAAAAGGCAATCTCCAACCTGTACTCGATTGTGCAAAAGGAAGTAATGGCATGTCTGGCACACAGTGTTGGGGCAAGGGTCCATGTGACCACTGATACCTGGTCTGCAAAGCATGGTCAGGGCAGGTATATCACCTACACTGCGCATTGGGTAAACCTGCTGACGCCTGCCAAGCATGGAATGCGTGGCTCTGCAGAGGAGTTGGTGACACCGCCACGACTTGCAGGCAGGCCTGCTGCCACCTCCTCTACTCCTCCTACTCCATCCTCTTCCATAACCTCCTCAGCTGAGTCCTCTTCTGCTGCTGCGTCTTGCTCCACATCAATGGCACCCCCCAGCTCCCCAGGTACTATTCCACATCCCGGATACGGCAGTGTCACGCCGTCTTGGGTTTGACTTGCTTGAAAGCAGAGAGTCACACCGGATAAGCACTCCTGTCCGCCCTGAACGCACAGGTGGAAAAGTGGCTGACTCCGCAGCAACTGGATATCGTCAAAGTGGTTTGTGACAACGGAACAAATTTGTTGGCGGCATTGAAGTTGGGCAAGTTGACATATGTGCCGTGCATGGCACATGTGTGTAATCTGATCGTACAACGCTTTGTGCATAAGTACACAGGCTTACAGGACGTCCTGAAGCAGGCCAGGAAGGTGTGTGGCCATTTCAGGCGTTCCTACACGGCCATGGCGCACTTTGCAGATATCCAGAGGTGAAACAACATGCCAGTGAGGCGCTTGATTTGCGACAGCCCGACACGTTGGAATTCAACACTCCTAATGTTCGACCGCCTGCTCCAACAAGAAAAAGCCGTTAATGAATATTTGTATGACCGGG
Source organism: Pelobates fuscus (assembly GCF_036172605.1). Lineage (NCBI taxonomy): Eukaryota > Metazoa > Chordata > Amphibia > Anura > Pelobatidae > Pelobates > Pelobates fuscus. The sequence continues at coordinate 350,542,853 of NC_086317.1, read as the reverse complement.
GTGCTAGGACAGCCTCTGGGGAGCTGGGAATTTTTTTGCCACGTTACTGGATGCTCATGTGCAATGCCTGTAGGCTCATGCGTCCTTTTGAGGAGGTGACAAACCTAGTCAGTCGCACCGAAGGCACCATCAGCGACATCATACCATTTGTTTTCTTCCTGGAGCGTGCCCTGCGAAGAGTGCTGGATCAGGCCATAGATGAGCGTGAAGAGGAAGTGGAAGAGTTGTGGTCACCATCACCACCAGAAACAGCCTTATCAGCATCGCTTGCTGGACCTGCGGCAATGCTGGAAGAGGATTGTGAGGAAGAGGAGTCAGAGGAGGAATGTGGCTTTGAGGAGGAGGAGGAAGACCAACCACAACAGGCATCCCAGGGTGCTCTTTGTCACCTATCTGGTACCCGTGGTGTTGTACGTGGCTGGGGGGAAGAACATACCTTCATTGAGATCACTGAGGAGGAGGAACGGGAAATGAGTAGCTCGGCATCCAACCTTGTGCAAATGGGTTCTTTCATGCTGTCGTGCCTGTTGAGGGACCCTCGTATAAAAAGGCTGAAGGAGAACGACCTGTACTGGGTGTCCACGCTTCTAGACCCCTGGTATAAGCAGAAAGTGGCTGAAATGTTACCAAATTACAACAAGTCGGAAAGGATGCAGCATTTGCAAAATAAATTTAAAAGTATGCTTTACACAGCGTATAAGGGTGATGTCACAGCACAACGGGAATCTAACAGGGGAAGAGGTGAAAGTAATCCTCCTCCTCCCACGACCACGCTGGCAAGGACAGGACGCTTTAAAGACATGTTGTTGATGGAGGACATGCGGAGCTTTTTAAGTCCTACGCATCGCCACAGCCCTTCAGGATCCACCCTCAGAGAATGACTCGATGAACAGGTAGCAGACTACCTCGCCTTAACTGCAGATATCGACACTCTGAGGAGCGATGAACCCTTTGACTACTGGGTGTGCAGGCTTGACCTGTGGCCTGAGCTATCCCAATTTGCGATAGAACTTCTGGCCTGCCCCGCTTCAATTGTCCTGTCAGAAAGGACCTTCAGTGCAGCAGGAGGTATTGTCACTGAGAAGAGAAGTCGCCTAGGTAAAAATATCTAGATTACCTTACCTTTATTAAGATGAGTGAGGGATGGATCCCGAAGGGACTGACAGTGGGTGATAAATTCGACTAAAAAAGGCCTGATGAGATGAGCTGCCTTGGGCTAAAAATGGTGACCCTATGTAGGAGGAACAGTCCCTATTCTGCTCTGTGTCAGTGTGTATCAGGGTCCCTGAGGACAGGTGTCAATCCATATCTGCCAAGTGACCCTGTAGGGGGAACAGTCCCTATTTTGCTCTGTGTCAGTGTGTATCAGGGTCCCTGAGGACAGGTGTCAATCCATATCTGCCAAGTGACCCTATGTAGGAGGAACAGTCCCTATTCTGCTCTGTGTCAGTGTGTATCAGGGTCCCTGAGGACAGGTGTCAATCCATATCTGCCAAGTGACCCTATGTAGGAGGAACAGTCCCTATTCTGCTCTGTGTCAGTGTGTATCATGGATCATTAGGATAGGTGTCAACCCATATCTGCCAAGTGACCCTATGTAGGGGGAACAGTCCCTATTCTGCTCTGTGTCAATGTGTATCAGGGTCCCTGAGGACAGGTGTCAATCCATATCTGCCAAGTGACCCTATGTAGGGGGAACAGTCCCTATTCTGCTCTGTGTCAGTGTGTATCAGGGTCCCTGAGGACAGGTGTCAATCCATATCTGCCAAGTGACCCTATGTAGGGGTAACAGTCCGTATTCTGCTCTGTATCAGTGTGTATCAGGGTCTCTGAGGACAGGTGTCAATCCATATGCCAAGGTGTCAATATGTCATATGTCAGGTGTCAATCCATATCCATTGTGATTTAGGAATGTTAGGTGATTTATGCCCTTTATGGATTAAAACCAGACTCTGCATCAACTGTGTAATTTTCCATTGGAGTTTTGCCATGGATCCCCCTCCGGCATGCCACAGTCCAGGTGTTAGTCCCCTTGAAACAACTTTTCCATCACTATTGTGGCCAGAAAGAGTCCCTGTAGGTTTTAAAATTCGCCTGCCCATTGAAGTCTATGGCGGTTCGCCTGGCTCGCCTGTTCGCGAACGTTTGCGGAAGTTCGTGTCCGCCGTTCGCGAACCGAAAATTTTATGTTCGCGACATCACTAAATACAACAGTCTTTTAATGTTTTATCAATTCACAGTACACAATTTACACAAACAATGAGTAAGAGAACTTAATTATACACCAAGTATAAGTATACAACAAGATTTCGTTCTTGAACACTTCTCCTTTTTATAGCAACAAAGCAAAATTCTTCTACATTTTTTGTTTTGCAGTGATTCAAAGCAGGAACCTCTCCCTTCTTTTATATATTATTATTATTTTTGTTCACCTTAAAAGAACAATGTAGTGTTAGGAATACAGAACTTTTTTTGAGCACTACAGTGTGCCTCTGCCCCCCTATCCACTGCCTGTAAATATATAGTTATAAACATTTTTTGCACTTACCTGATTCCAGTCCTGATGTCCCTTGGCTCTGGGATGAGCTACTCCTCCAACCACATCCGCCGACGGGAGAACCTAATAAGCTGGGTTTTTAACCGAGACTTTGGCTGTCCTCATGAAAAGCATGAGGACATCCCTCATCATTTCATGGAAACTCCATGAAACAGTAGGAAGCGCAGTGTTAAGGCTGCCTGTAGGCCTGTAGGCAGTCTTAGCACTGCAATGTAAACATTGTAGTTTCTCTGAAACAACAATGTTTTACATTCCAGGACTAAGGGGGACAAGGGCACTGCACCCAGAACACGTCAATGAGATTGAATGGTCTTTAGTGTCCCTTTAATAAGGGACTCCAGTGAGTCTCATAATACTTAGTATGTGAACCTTCTTTTGAAAATATAAAGACTGAGAAATTTGCAGTTTGGTGTTCTACAGGCACCTTACACTACACGTTCTATGTGAAGGATTCTCACCTTTCAAAGAAAATTATAGACAATCTGTGTTATATTAGGTGTTTTCATTGTCATAGAGGTACTCTACCTATTTAATGTTCTAATCACGAACTGCTAATGCAGTTTTAAAAGGTCCGTCACAAGTAAATACAAACTAATTGTGCAGCATATCTGTAATTAGAATCCCAGCATCTCACCCCTATTCTAAGTGACTCTCACCTTTTTGAGAGACCATTAATCTGTCCCATAGTAACTGATCTACATAAAACTCTCGGGCACTTCAATTTACCAGAATAAAATGTTTTCCTATCTTAGTCATTGTCTTGATGAAGACCCTGAGTTAAAACTTTCATGTGAATGAGGTCACAATAAAGGGAACCTGAATTTACTGGACCATTTTTCAATTTGCATTGCTTTTCCATTTCTGGTCTCAATCAAAGTTCACAGTCTACCGCCTGTATTATAAGGATATCCTGTCTCCTTATCTTCCTCTTCCATCTCACCTTATTCTATTTCATGTGTATTTCATGTATGTTATGTTTTTGGAAGCATTTAACCAATTGCTGTTTAAACATCTGTATGGATTCTGATAAAGCCACCTCTTGAGGCAGAGAATTCCACATCCTTTTTGTTTTTACTTAAAAAAAAAAAAAAACACTTTCCTTTGCCTTAGATTAAATCTCCTTTCTTCCAGCCTAAATGCATAACCTTGTGTCCTATGTATAGCCCTGTTTATGACTAGATTTCTAGATAATGGTTTGTACTGGCCCCAAATATATTTGTACAATGTTATCATCCCCTCTGAGGCGCCGTTTTTCCAAACTAAAGAGATTTTGGCTTTTTACTTTTTTTCGTAACTAAAATGCTCCATTCCTGTTATCAATTTTGTAGCTCATCTCTGCACGTTTTCTAGTGCCATGATATCCTTCTTTAGAACAGGTGACTATATTTATAAAGAGGCAAAATTATATTTCCATCCTGAAAATTTATGCCCCTATTTACACATGAAAAAACCTTACAAAACCTCTACATTCAATTTTATCTGCCATTTTAGTGCCCAGTCCCCCAAACTATCTAAATCCCTCTGCAGCAAAGCGATATCCTGCTCACATTTGATTACTTTACAAAGTTTTGTGTCATCTACAAACACTAAACAATGTCTTTCAATACAACGTGCTGATTTCAGTGTTATACTGCTCATTCTTAGGGGAGAGGTACCTCATTCACCTCCCCACCTTCCCCTCTTATAGTCCCCTTTTTTTTTTCTCTCACAATTTCAGCTGCCCCACACACAAAAGAAAGCGGCAGCCATCTTGACACTCCTATTATGGAGATGGCGGTGGCCATCTTAGGTCCCCCCCCTTAAAGCTACATCACATAAAATTATAATATTTATCTTCTTTTAAAATGCAATATTATTATAAAGTTATTTTTACACTTTAATGTATCATTTTATTGTACCTTCTCTGTTTTTTGCTACAAACTAAGTTTTATTAATGTTTTAAGTAATTTACTTAGTCACATGACTGATTACACCACCTGTTCTAAAGCGATTTAAACAAGATAGGTCTCATAAACTGTAACACTTTGAGAAAGCCTGTTATAGGTGAAACGCGTTAGTGTTTTATAATTCTTTTATACTTTGTTCTTATTTTTTTTTTTTATCTCCAAATAAAAGTTATTATTCATTTTATAACACTTGGAGATTCCAACCTATCTTTCAAGCTTTTTTTTTTTATCCAGAAGACTCACACAGTGATATCCTTGGTGGGGATAATACCACCTAAGCGCTTTGGGATTGAGCAATACCTCAACTTGCTCCCCATTTACTGAGGATACCTCCCTGCCAGGCTACGGCACTACCACTAAGAGCACGAAGATGAGCACTAACTAAGCATGAGGACACACTACCATATCCATAGACAGGGATTATTCCGCCCATGCGCATAAATCTGGAGCTGAACATAAGCTCCAGAAAATTGTAAGTACAACTTTTGTCCTTGTTAAGATATCAGAACTCCTGACATACTACACTATATTACGTTCTCTGTGCTTATTTCACATATTACCTTGGATTTGAGAACAACACCACAGGCGCTGCCTCCCTGCACCTTTTTCTACACATCAACCATATCACCAGAAAGAAGAGACTGGTTAGGGGAGTCAAAGCTGCCACACATCCAGAATACAAGCGCCAAAAACTCCACTTCCTCATACAATGTCTTTCAATGCCTATTGCAAGATCATTTATAAATATGTTAAATAGAAGCTGTCCCAAAATAGAACCCCGAGGGATACCACTTACCATTTTTGTCCGGCTTGAAAAATAACCATTAACGACAACTTGTTGTACTCTATCCTTAAGCCCTTAAGGACCACACTTCTGGAATAAAAGGGAGTCATGACATGTCACACATGTCATGTGTCCTTAAGGGGTTAAGCTAATGTTCTACCTAAGAACAAGACAATTAATCTAGACCAATTTCTTTTAGTTTGAAGACGAACCTATCGTGAGGAACCGTATCAAATGCCTTGGCAAAATCCAAGTAGATCACATCCACTGCAACACCCTGATATATACTTCTACTTACTTCTTTGTAGAATGCAATCAGGTTAGTTTGGCATGACCTATGTTTCATAAAACCATGCTTATTATAGCTAATAACAAAGTTCTTCCCAATGAATTCCTGAATATTATCAATTAAGAGCCCTTCAAATATTTTCTCAGTCACAGAAGTTAAGCTCACAGGTCTGTAATTTCCAGGCAAGGATTTTGAACCCTTTTTAAATATATAATTAATGAGAGGTGGCCAAAAATCTATAGGAACAGATAAGGGGGTAACCCTAGAAAAATTGGTTATAAAGAGAAGAAAAACAGAACTCTGTTCCAACTATTGCTGTCATAACATTCAGTTTAAATAAATAATAAATGGTTAAAAATCTAGAAGATACTTTATTAATTAAACCAAAAACACAAAAATGGACACAAATAAAACCTGGCTATGACTGCCTGACTCAGTAAAATAATCAATTTCGGCAGTACAAGCAAAAGAGTTCAAAATAAGAAATAAAATGGAGAGATTAAACATATCTCAATAACATATATCAATAGGACAAGACTAAGTAGAAAAGATCGCCATAGCGATTTCAATCTGAGTCTAAGGGAATACATTAACAGATCCCAATAGAATCATCTAGTTAGCTTGAAAACAGATACCCTCTAACTGTGCAGCATAGATCTTCTAGTAAGTAACCATATTTCAAGGAGAAATCCGATACAATGTTGTATCCATATATTAACATTGAATCCACTGTGATATAAAATAGCCGTACACAATAACTAGAAGGAATACTGCTCAAAAAGACAGTCCAAGACCACTTAGTCTATGATGAGAGCATATAAATATATTAACTGCTAATATTAGCTTTTTACTCAGGCCACTAGGTCAATGGCATATTTAATATAATTTACATAAGAATAAAGTAATAAGTCTGGGTATAACAAAAGATTACTATGATCTATACAAAGATAGAGTTGCAGATATAGGTACACCCACAAACGAACTCCATAATCTGTGTCCGTAATCACATTAATGATAATAAGATATCAAGATATAGTATTAAATGATTGGAAAGGTGGCTTCATGACACAGTAGGGAAAGGTAGAATCCTAATGTTATGGCGCAGAGAGCCGTTGGATTAGCAGATAGGAAGATAGTATATTTGCTAAATCATAATGCTCCTAACACCCTGATCGGTCACTCGTCTATCTGTGATGCCCAGATGGCTGTCAGCTCTGGTGATCTCCAAAATCGGCATAGTTAGAGACAGGTCTGATTGTCTGATGCCAATATAATCTAATAATCAGATGAATATCTTATAATATGAATTGTAAGTCTAATGTAACCCTTAATATAGTAAATTGAACATGAGAAAGTAATCCACTTTTATATAAATCAACAATCAGAATCGAATATATGATGGTCTAAGTCATTCATAAAAGTCTAGACTAACTTATCATCCCTGTTGATGATCACTGTAATACAACTTGTAAAAGGTCACCCTAAGCAGAATAAAAACTGCAGGCCAATGTACCCATTTCAATGTTATTAGATAACATGACATGAGATTTGGTGGGGAGATTTTGTCCCACATTGGTACTACAGTTACTATTTGTGGATTATCTTGATCCCTGGCGGCAATTCGCATGAACCAAACCCACGAATGGTCCTCAGAGGTAATTAGCTGCAACAGCTATAGAACAAATTTCAGCATGAGGACTTCATGGGTCCCAGGTCACCTCAGCAGGAACTATTTTCGGCATGAGGTGGCGTGCAGTTCCCGGACAACTTGGTCCGGGGTTTTGAACCACATTGAAATCCTCCAGGAGAGCACTTTTTGGAGGGAAGGTACCTGAGACTAAGGGGAAAAAATGCTACCTTAAAGCTAGGTGGAGCACCCCGTACTGCGGCCACAGGAGGTCCCAAAATTTGACCAGCAAAAGCACCAAATGCCCTGGAACTTTTTTGGGCATAGGACCATGTGTGCGACCGGTCAGAACACGGTGGCGTTTCCCCTATACTGCATGAATCTGAGTGCTATTTGGATAACTTGGGCACTCAGATCAGGGCTATTTGTGGATTTTTAACATGTGAGGTTATTTTATGTTTTTATTATTGTTTTGGGGTACTTTTATGTTTTTAGATATGGTGTTGGGCTATCTGTTCCTGGGATATAATTAGCTTACCGGTCATTAACGCAATTATCTCCCAGGCCCAGAGATTTCTGGGAGGGGCTCGTGTTGAATACAATGGAGACTCCCTGCTGAGGTCTGTGCATAAAAGGCAGAGTTTGGCTCATTAACCCCTTAAGACCGCAGCCAAATGTACAAGTTGTGATCCAAAAAAACGTAAACAAAACCTGGCATTTGCGCTACATGTCTGTCCAACCATAATTCACCTCTTTCATATTAAATGCACCCCCCATTATTATATATCATTTTATTCAGGGGAAACGGGGCTTTCGTTTAACATCAAATATTTAGGTATGGGACATAATTTAATATGAAAAAAATATTTTAAAAATGGGAGAAAATAAGAATTTTTAAAAAATTTTTAGTTCTACGTGACATTCTAACTGTGAATGTCATAATACTGTTTGCTTTTACTGCAATACAATACACATATTTGTATTCAGCGATGTCTCGCGTGTAAAACAGTACCCCCTATGTACAGGTTTTATGGTGTTTTGGGAAGTTACAGGGTCAAATATAGCGTGTTACATATTTCAGTTTTTTTACATTGAAATTCGCCAGATTGGTTACGTTGCCTTTGAGACCATATGGTAGCCCAGAAATAAGAATTACCCCCATGATGGCATACCATTTGCAAAAGTAGACAACCTAAGGTATTGCAAATTGAGTATGTCCAGTCTTTTTTAGTAGCCACTTGGTCACAAACACTGGCCAAAGTTAGTGTTAATATTTGAAAATGCAAAAAACTAATTTGAACGCAAATTTTGGCCAGTGTTTGTGACTAAGTGGCTACTAAAAAAACTGAACATACCCTATTTGCAATACCCTGGGTTGTCTACTATTGCAAATGGTATGCCATCATGGGGATAATTTTCATTCCTGGGCTACCATACGGTCTCAAAGGCAACCTGGCGAATTTTAATGTGAAAAAACTGAAACGCAAACCTTATATTTGACTCTGTAACTTTTGAAAACACCATAAAACCTGTACATGAGGGGTACTGTTATACTCAGGAGACTTCGCTGAACACAAATATTAGTGTTTCAAAACAGTAAAACGTATCACAACAATTATATCGTCAGTGTAAGTGCCATTTGTGTGTGAAAAATGCAAAAAATTTCACTGTCACTGGCGATATCGTCGTTGTAATATATTTTACTGTTTTGAAACACTAATATTTGTGTTCAGCGAAGTCTTCCGAGTAAAACAGTACTCCCCATGTACAGGTTTCATGGTGTCTTGGAAAGTTACAGAGTTAAATATAGTGCTAGACAATGTAATTCCCTGAACTTTTGGCCTGGGTTGGCAGGCAGGTCCTGCAAATTGTAATTAATAAAATGACCTAATTATGTAAAATTATTACATAAATATATGCGTAGAATTATTATATATATATGTGTGTATATATATATGTGTGTATATATATGTATATAATTTTTTTTCATTATTTTTATTTATATATAGGTATATACATAGTGATATATACGTATATACTTATGTATATAGATATATATATTATTTCGTTCTACATGTATTTTGATATCAATATATATATATTAATTTTAAAATACAGTTAGAACGAAATTACGCATGTTTATATATTTTTTATCTATTTTTTTTTTAATTATTTTTTAATTATTTTTTTATTTATTTTTTTAACGTATTTATATATTTATTTATTTTTTATTATATATAAATATATATATAATGAAAATTATATATATATTTAATCAATATCATTGTACGTGTATTTTGATATTAATATATATATATAATTATGTATATATTAATATTAAAATACACGTAGACAGTGTATGCATATTTATGTGTATGTGTGTATATATATATACTTAGATCATATATATAATAAATATATATATGATCTAAGTATATATAATTTATTTTTACACTGTTTTAACATTTTTTATTTTTTTTTCAGACAGCAGGGGGAGTACCTGTCATTACAGGCACTCCCCCTGCTGGCAATGCCTTGGACGGCTATGCCGTCCATGTGATCGCGGGGTCCTCGCAAGGACCTCGCGATCACATGGCCCTGGGCGGCTGAAGAGGACACAGGGGGACTCCCTGGGCTCCCAGGTAAGTCCCCCATACCGCGATCGCCGGCGTGGGATCGCCGGCGACCGGGTAAGTACATAAGATCGCAGGACGTACTATGCCGCCCTGCGGCTTTTAGAGCCACCAAAATAAGGACGGCATAGTACGTCCTGCAGTCTTAAGGGGTTAAAATCAGTTGTACTCCCAGAACTATGTGTAGTCTAGTTACTGGGAGGGGAAAGAGCTAATCACTGCTCAGCACCTTGTTCCAGCTCGTAGATTCAGCGGAAAGTCCTTGTAAGGACTACAGCTCCCAGGACTGGGAAGTGAATAGCGCTAGTCCCCTATCCTGTTCCAGGAAGGAGAGACTCCAGGAAGACCCACGTAAAGCCACAGCGACTGGGTCAGAAACGCTAAGTTTTTCCCTGGTTCCAGTTAGGAAGTAATCATTGGTGGAGGTACCCAGCTGGGGTACAGGAAGCTCCACTACAATTACCCTCAGTATGGCATACCATTTGCAAAAGTAGACAAACCAGGGTATTCAAAATGGGGTATGTCTATTCTTTTTTAATATCCACTTAGTCACAAACCCTGGCCACAGTTAGCTTTCATATTTTTTTGTTGTTGCGTATTTCACAAATAAACTTCACTTTCACCGATAAAATCAGCATATGTTTTACTGCTTTAAAACACTCATATATGTATTTAGTAACCCCCATGTACAGGCTTCATGGTGTTTTGGAAAGTTTCAGTGACATTCAGTTTTTACATATTGCAAATTAACAGATTGATTATGTTGCCTTTGCGTCTTTATGGCAGCCAAAGAATGAAAATTACCCTCATCATGACATACCATTTGCAGAAGTAGACAACTCAGGGTATTTAAATGGGGTATGTCCAGTATTTTTTAGTAGCCACTTAGTCACAATCAATGGCCAAAATTAGCGTTCATATTAGATTTTTGCCTTTTTCACATGAAAACTGTATGTACAATTGTGATATATTTTAATCTTTTGAAAAACTTATATATGTATTCAGCGTAGTCTCCCGAGTACAACATTACCCCACATGTACAGGTTTTATGGCATTTTGGAAAAGTTACAGGGTTAAATATAAGGCTTGCAAAATAAATTCTCTTAGATGCAAAATTCATTCATAGAGTTCAAGCTACATTTTCAGATGATAATCCTTGCATGAACCTTGCATGAACCAAACCTTAATGTAATTATTTCAGAATTCAGTTGATTGGATTGCTAAACAATTAAAGGAACACTATAGTGTCAAGAATATAAACAAGTTTTCCTGACACTATAGGTCTAAATGCGCTGTTTAGCTCCTGTTATCACCCTTATCCCCGTTAAAAACTTGATGATCTCAGCCAATCCAATGCTTTCACAAAGGAAAGCATAGGGAGGCTATTGAGTATGCACAGCACATTGTGCAGCACTGACCCAGGATGTACCTATAGTGATTGTGACTGCCACTGTAAGTGTTCCTAGGCAAAATGTAAACACGGCCTTTTCTCTTTACATAAAGAACCCTGCAGGGACAAGCGGTAGACATCAGAACAACTACATTGAGACGTAATTGTTCTGGTAACTATAACGTCCCTTTAATGCAAATCATCATAGTGCTGGCCTTCCTTTTGCTGGCAAAGGTGGATTGTGTTTCTAATACAATTATGCAAGCAAAGAACAAATCCTGCGGAGAGTCTTAGGCTATGCAGAGATCACTCCGAGCTTTACTGAGCATGAAAAATAATTCCCACTGTATGCTAGGAAGGATGTCTAATATTTTTCTGCATAAACACAGTAAAGGAGAAGTATTTAAGGATTCAGGGCAGTGATGCTTAGCAGATGTTTTTGACCAACATTCCCATAATTCTTGGCCAGCAAAAGAATTGGGAAATGTAGCTCATAAATGTCTGCCTTGCAAAGGTTAGTCATAACCGATTTGGATATTATGTATGACCGAGAACGTTATACAGACCTTGTTGCTGTGAGGAAGCGTTAGAAGCATGTAGAAGACTAAGTATTTTGTAATTGAGTTAATCAGGTTCTAAGATAAAATAAATAAATAAATGGAAACTTAGCAGTGCCTTATACATTTTGTCTAAAATCAACTCCAATTGAGAGCAGTCAAACCCACGGCTCTAGATCACTAATAATGTTTGTGCACTTGTGAGTGGAACTTGTGTTTTCTCGTATGTCCAAAGGCTTAAAGCAAGCTTTCTTCAGTTTGTTTTCATTTCCTTTATAAAATTAGAAGCAGGAACTTTGGGGGAGATGGCTAAAATAATTCATTTGCTCCTGTTTTGTTTTCCAGGCAGTCTAATTAAAGCCTTGTTTCCAAACTGATTAGTCGATTCCCCCATCTGACTGCAGTTTACAGTGCAGATAGTGCTTCCAGGCAGGAACTTGTGCTTATTTTCCATTAAGTGGAACAATCTGTGCAGGAAAAAGTCAAATGTTTCAGTTTAACCCTGAGATAGCTCTAAGATTTAACAACGTACCATTCTTTTCTTTAAAAATAACATTTCCCAATTAGATTATTTTCCTTAAATGTAATGTTTAACTCTCACCTTATTAACTCTTAGCATTGTACTTGAACGAAGGTGTAAATAATATTAATAATAATAATATTCTGCCTAGTTTACCAGAAATTTGGTTTTGGTGAAGAAATTAATAATTAGAGACATGGCAAAAGCGTTAGTAAAATTTATACATACAATTCAGAATACACCAAAGAAGAAGTGTTAGAATACCTAAATGTTATATATATATATATATATATATATATATATATATATTCAATTGTAGTAAGGTGCACTCACAGGGCTTCTTCAATAACGTGCTTTATTCATAAATGTGAATTACATGTGTAGAACTCTCATCAATCGACGTTTCAACCCCTATAGGGTCTTTTTCAAGATCAATCTAACAGTGTGCAAAAATACATATATATAGAAAAATAGTGATAGTCACTTACCCAAACGGTGTGTCACCGAGAGCTGCCGCCTAGCCGTCCGAAACCCGGAAGTGAGACAGTGCGCCCACGTGATTGGGCGTGATGACGCAGATGCGTGCGGCGTTGCTAGGCAACATTTCCAAACAGATCCTCCGTGGATGTTTACATACCACGAACCGAAATACAGCTCTAGGGGGGATCAAAGTATCCATAAGTGCTCAGTGAACGTGAACTAAATCAAAATATTGTGATTGACAATCCATTGTCAATGTTACTACATGGAGGAATACTAAAGTTACTAATGTAGCCTGCCAAAGAGGAAAGAATAGGTTGTGAATAAAATCATAAAACACCAAGTGTCCCACGTGAACAAATTATTAAAGTGAAAGTGCTCAAATAACAAATCTACCTATATCATCCTATGGCAGGTGGGCTGTATAAAACTCCCACAATGATCAAATGACTATACTGTATTTTATGCATTTATCTACAGGTACGGTTCAGACATAATATGCATCAATTTTTTGACAAACATCAAATGAATGGGGTTTATGGTATTAACTATGTCTATTTCTATTTTGAACTAAAAAATCAACATATCCTGCTGCAGAAAATATACAGTTAAACACTATTAAGCCATATTGTATTTATAATTATAAAATATGAGCCTGATATTAATTCACTGATAGCAAAGTTCTATGGCTTGAAAAATAAAGCTAATTTCTAGGTTACAATAATCTAAATAAAGGGAATGGACCATATATGTCCTTAAACTAAATATATAGTGGTCAGTAGACACCAATATTTATATGCAATACTCTTAAAGCAATGAACTATGACTAAAGAAATATCTGCTGCTATTATGGGATATACCAGGCCTAAGCAATCAAGGAACGTATAATCTGATACTATTCTAACCTCCTAACTCAAGATAATACAGTTATTAAAGTTGCCAATAAACAACGAGAGAACCATAATGGTCTAGAGTATCAAACTTACTTATGCAATCTACAAAAACATAGAATATGTATTATATTCATTAAGACCTCTAGGGGTGACTGTATCTAAAGTAAAGATCCAATATGCTTCTCTTTGAAGCAGTGTTTTAGATCTGTCACCCCCACGGGGTAAAGGGGGGACATGATCTATAGCCATAAATTTGAGTGTAGGAAGTCTGTGTGAGGCAGCCAGATAGTGTTTGGCTACCGGTTTGTCCGTTTTTTGATCCCTGAATGCTGTCATGATGCCAGATCTATGTCCTCGGATGCGGTCTCGTAGGGTAAGGTCTGTTTTCCCTACGTAGGATAATCCACATGGGCAGGTGATAAGGTAGATCACATGATCTGTTGTGCATGTGATCTAATGCGAGATTTTAATTCTTTTCCCACTATGAGTATGGGCAAAGGAGTTTCCAGAGTTCATGTGGCTGCAAGTGACACAACCACTGCATCTGTAGCATCCAAGTTTCTTGTGGGTTACATTTTTCTTGTAACTTTGTATAGGGTCATTCCGGATTAAAATGTCTCTTAAATTTTTGTTTCTTTTGTAACTGATGATGGGTTTTTTGTTGAATATAGATGGTAAGAATTTGTCCGAGTCAAGTATGTCCCAATGCCTCTCTATGGATTTGCGAATTTGTGTGGATCCTGTATGGTACGTGAGAGGTAAGTAAATTTTAGGTGTGTCTGTACTTGATGTGGCTTGTGTTCCATTGGTCTCCTGTGTCCATTTCTCCACAGCCCGAGTTTTGGCTTTCTCAAGTGTTTTAAGCTGGTAACCTCTTTCTTGAAATCTGAGGGTCATTTCTTTTAATTGTCTCTCACGGTTCTCCCCATCACTGTTGAATCGAAGAACCCTCATGTATTGGGATACGGGTAGTGAGTCTTTGAGATGCTGTGGATGATAGCTAGTATTTGAAAGCAGAGTGTTTCTATCTGTTTTCTTGCGTTGGAGTGTCTACCCAAGTTTGTCACCATCTTTGTATATAGTGACATCCAGGAAAGGAATTTCTTTCACATTATATGTTAGTGTGAACTTAACCGGTGATGTTAGTTTATTAATATTGAATACCATGTCTTCTAATTCTTTAGGTGAGCCCTTCCATATAATGAGTACATCGTCGACAAAACGATAATAAGCTATGATTTTATCCGGTGTTTGATTTAAAATATGCCGATTTTCAAATTGGGACATATAGGCGTTGGCGTATGAAGGTGCCATTGCCGCCCCCATCGCAGTCCCAGCAAGTTGTAGGTAGAAAAATTCTTCAAACTTGAAGTAGTTGCATCTAAGTGCGATGCATAAAAATTCAAGAAGGTACTCTATGGGCGGTCCATGGTATTTGTCTGATGTTATAAGTATTTCTCTGAGGGCTTTTATACCCCCCATATGGGGTATAATGGTGTACAGGCTTTGTACATCGAGGGTAGCCAGTGTTATATTTTCCTGTTCCTCAAATGAGATCGCTTCCAACCTATTCAATAGATCTCTAGTGTCACGAATACATGTAGGTAGCTCTTTGACACTATCCTTGATGTGAAAATCCACATATTTTGCTATGGGTTCTAACAAGCTGCCTCTGGCCGAGACGATGGGTCTGCCTTGGGGATTGTTGGTATCTTTATGAATTTTTGGGATAGTGTATAGTAATGGATGTGTCGGGTGCTCCACGAATAAGTATTTGGATGTTGGTATATCCAAATATCCCATTTGTACTCCCATCGTGATATGTTCCTTAATTCTCTTTTGAAATTTGGTAGTTGGATCAAATGTTAATCTTTGGTAGGTCGTGGTGTCGGACAGTTGTCGCATAATTTCTGTTTTGTACTGCTGGTATGCCATTATAACAATGGCTCCCCCTTTATCGGCGGCTCGGATGATGATATCTGAGTCTTGTTTTAGATCCATAAGTGCAGCCCATTCACCTTTTGTTAAATTCTGTCTGTGATCAAGTGGCTTCTTGATAATGTACTCGGTGTCTTTCTTTAAAGTTTGCATGAATGTTTTAATTGAATTGTTGGTTGTCTTTATCTCTGTGGTGAATTTTAATTTAAATGGATTCTTTGGGCATCCTTCCAATGTTCATTATTAATCAGAGTACGTTGCAGTCTATACATCTCTACTTCCATCTTGAAGGGATCAGGTCTAGACACAGGGACAAATGTTAATCCTTTAGAAAGTACTGAAAAATGATCGGCGGTCAGTGTTTTGTGAGAGAGATTGAAGATGTTGGTTATCTCTTCCGTATGGGTGGCTTGCCCTTGGAACTTATGTTTGTGTCTTCCCTTCTGTCCTCTATGTGGGAATCTGTTCTTTTTATGCCTCTGGTGTCCATTCGAGACATACCTGGGGACTCTTGTGGAAAAGGATCCGTTTCTAAAAAAGGTTCTGATCTCCCATGTGATTTATCTTCTCTAATATCAGCATCCGACGCTGACTCTCCTGAGCTAATATCTACTGTTTGAAACATAGGTTTTCTAATTCGGTATCTGTACCTAGGTACTTGATCCCTATTTGAAGTTTGTGTGCCACTAAGCCATCTGTAAACCTGGTGGTATTGGTAGTCATGGTTGACTTTGGCTAGTTTTTGCTTTTTGAACCTAATTAGTTCATTTTTGTATTTATTGATGTCTTCTTGTAACTTTAGCATTTGTGTAGTAGCTGCTGCAGATTGTAGGGATAATACGTTGGAGATTTCAAATTCTTGAATGGAATGTTTCACCATGATCAGTTCTTTACCCACTTCCTCAACAACTATGACCATCCAGTCTAGGGTACATTTGTTCGCAATGTTCATCCATTTCTTCAAGAAGTCTGGGTTCTGTCTATATATAATTAGTTTAAGGACGTATATGGTCCATTCCCTTTATTTAGATTATTGTAACCTAGAAATTAGCTTTATTTTTCAAGCCATAGAACTTTGCTATCAGTGAATTAATATCAGGCTCATATTTTATAATTATAAATACAATATGGCTTAATAGTGTTTAACTGTATATTTTCTGCAGCAGTATATGTTGATTTTTTAGTTCAAAATAGAAATAGACATAGTTAATACCATAAACCCCATTCATTTGATGTTTGTCAAAAAATTGATGCATATTATGTCTGAACCGTACCTGTAGATAAATGCATAAAATACAGTATAGTCATTTGATCATTGTGGGAGTTTTATACAGCCCACCTGCCATAGGATGATATAGGTAGATTTGTTATTTGAGCACTTTCACTTTAATAATTTGTTCACGTGGGACACTTGGTGTTTTATGATTTTATTCACAACCTATTCTTTCCTCTTTGGCAGGCTACATTAGTAACTTTAGTATTCCTCCATGTAGTAACATTGACAATGGATTGTCAATCACAATATTTTGATTTAGTTCACGTTCACTGAGCACTTATGGATACTTTGATCCCCCCTAGAGCTGTATTTCGGTTCGTGGTATGTAAACATCCACGGAGGATCTGTTTGGAAATGTTGCCTAGCAACGCCGCACGCATCTGCGTCATCACGCCCAATCACGTGGGCGCACTGTCTCACTTCCGGGTTTCGGACGGCTAGGCGGCAGCTCTCGGTGACACAACGTTTGGGTAAGTGACTATCACTATTTTTCTATATATATGTATTTTTGCACACTGTTAGATTGATCTTGAAAAAGACCCTATAGGGGTCGACTGATGAGAGTTCTACATATGTAATTCACATTTACGAATAAAGCACGTTATTGAAGAAGCCCTGTGAGTGCACCTTACTACAATTGAATATTTATACCTACGCTGAGGTTTGCACCCAGGCAAGAATATTGATATCAAACCTTTGTGAAGGGTGAGTGCCAAGACTATCTCTCTCTCTCTCTCTCTATATATATATATATATATATATATATATATATATATCTTTGTTGAACTAATTTGCATATGCCCACGCAGAATCCATTGCAGTAGTAACATCACTGCAAATTTGAGATTTCTGTAGGTAAAGTAAGTCTTTTGGCTTGACTGGTGTGTGCAGATCTGTGTTTAACAATGTATTGACTATCCACTGACAAAACCTTTTTTTTTAGTGAACTATTAACCCCTTAAGGACACATGACGTGTCTGACACGTCATGATTCCCTTTTATTCCAGAAGTTTGGTCCTTAAGGGGTTAAACACAGCTGTCATATGCTTTCACTATTGGACAGGCCAAGAAAATAGATTGTATGACAATTATTTTGAGGCTTCTTCAAAAGTGTGAGCTATTAACCCTGTAATCACTGGGAAGACACTATTAAATAATTATAAACATTCCTATGCTAGATTACATAAAAATTTATATGTTTAATTCTTTTTTTTTTTTTTTTTATTCTTTATTTTTGCAGTGCATATAATAATCACAGGCATACATATGGTACCCCAACGGCAATCCATATGTAGGTTTCAAGACATTAGTTACAGTGGGGAATAGATAAACAATGCACTTTTTTTTTTAATGTATACATTGGTTTGACATCAGGTTGGGTATAAACATGGCTTAAGAATAGCTTGCTCATTCTTGCAGCATGACATGCCAAAATAATCATGCATTTAACTTAAAACAAAAGCATGTCATACTTGGCTGTTTATCTGGCTAGACATGGTTAAGTTAACTAAAGCATTTACGGGTAACGAAATTAGGCAGGCTAAGGTCTCAGATGTTATCTTGCTATGATGTGCATAAAAACGATTTAAACAGAGGGATCTTTTACACAGGTGACATGCCTATCTAGCTGGTTTAAGTACTAGTCGCTTTAAAACAAGTGGAAAGTCTAAGGAGGAGGTTGAGCAGATAGGCACAGAAGTTTATATAGTTATCTGCTTGTCGTCTGTATGGTCTCTTCTTCTGTGGGTGGTCTGAGTCAGATCCGGTCCCCTACACAGTCCCCTTTGCTCAGCTTATGCCGCCCTTTCGCTGGTGGGGATCTCCTCGATACCTCAGGTGATATGTGCAGTCTGGCGTGGTGCTGCTGTCTTGGCGGGTTACAGTGCCTCGTGGAGATGCTTCTTGAGGTCAGTAGTTCTCCGCCACGAGGTAACAGCCAGACTTGTTTGTGCGCTGCTCGCTGTTATGCCGTAGAGTTGTTGGTCGGCCATCTTGGCACGCGCTGTCCGTTCCACAGCGCTCGGCCTGAGTGGAAATGCAGCCGTGTACGTTGGTGGTCGCCCGTGGGGACCGGGATGACCCCCCCCGGCCCAGGGGGGGGGGGGTGGCAGACCGCTGGCCAGAGAACTGGGTGAGCGGCCGTTTCACCCGAGCTCAAGCCCGTAGGCCTCAGGCCTGGATCGGGTGACTTTGGTGCCTTTGGGGGTCCCATCGGGTATCCCTGGAATCTCCATCACATGGGTGATGTTGTGCTCTCATTTTCAAGCTGTTGAGTGCCCATGGCCCGCCGTTAGCTCCGATTTTTCGGCTCCGAGGCAGGAGCTCAGACAAAGCGTGTCTGATCCGGCCGGCGGCCAGGCCCCGCCCCCTCATATGTTTAATTCTTTATACACACATTTGTACTTTAGTTTTTTTTAGAATTTAGAGCATAGTCATCGGGTGGAAAATGTACTAATATGCAATGCTATTTTAAATATATAAACTGGTAAGAATGGTATGCTATTCTGTTTTCTAATACAATTATTGCATTATAATGATATGTTACATACATGATCTTGGTTTCTTAAGGAAAAAGATGAATGGGAGCTTTTTTTTTCTGCTATTATATAAATATGCAGGGTTCTCCTTTAAATAATATAAAGCTAAATCCCTTCTCTATAAATTATGTACTTTTATGAAAGTATTTTGAATTTTAGTGACAGTCTGCTACAAATTTAAAAGGCGTTTAGCATAATGTCAAAAGGAAGTGTCTGAATGACTCCCTTATATCATTGATACTGCTCAAATATCCCAAAGTGTCCACATTGATGACTTAAATAAAACTGCTGCTTGAATTCTGTGAATTCTGATTTGATAGTCCTTTTCATGTCAAATGTTATTTTATGACTTACTTTTGTATACTAAAAGCCTTGATGATCAAACTCCATTGCCATTTTTATGCTTCAAAAGATTCATTTAAGCATAAATGTTTCTTCCTTGCAAAATTACAGACTGTGCCGTATACATCTGTAAAAGTAATTGTTCTTCATTTAACTTGCCTACAAATTGTGCTTCTTTTATCTTAGCAAATGTTATTTGTAAGTAATACGAGCAGTGATATTGCCTATGGTAAATTCCAAATAACAATATTAACACTTCTCATACCTATGTATATTATGGTTGTCCTCCATTAACCAAATGTCAATACCCACCCTCTTCGTGTGCCTCAATCATATTGTTGGTCTTGGTATAAACCCTAGCAGGTAATTCAGGCAATATGGCAGCTTGACTATGTGTTGTTATGCACATGGTCAGCCTCTATCAAGAGGTTGTTTAAAACTGCCCGATGACGTTGACTGGCCAGACAAAGAAGTAATAGCTTGGACATAGATTCCAAAATGCAATAAACTACTGTAAAATACTCAACTGCCCTACTAAACAAGTCTGCTATAAAATGTATATCAACAAGGAGAAGAAGGTTATTCTGTAGAAAATGGCAATACTGTTTTACAAGGGGACATTTATCGAAACCATAAATACAATGTTGGTGATGAATTATGCACAAAGTATTTTATTATGTCACATAGTACATTTTACATACAAATGATCAACCATTGCATATCTTCTCTATCTTAGAACTCTGGTATGCTGAAGCCTGCTAACTTGGACCCATCATACCCATGTTGCAGTAAATAAAAAATAGTAATAAAATAAGTATCTTTTAATGAACTTCATAAAAAAACAAAAAAGTACTGGTAGGAGGCAAACACTTTTAACGAGTAGTGAATGAGCCCTAGTCAGCTATTGACAAAAATATTATATTTTCAAATATTGTATATGTGTGTGGTGTTTGTGTGCATCTCTCTGAATCTTACTGTAGCATGAGGATGTATCACTGTATAAATTTGTGAATGGGAGATGCTAAACCTCATTCTATTCCTCACACTTACAAATGTCAACATCATTCTCGCCTTTTATTTGTTGCTATTTAGTATTTCCATTTACTGTCACATCTAAAGAATACTTTACAAGTCAGTACAGTATGGAAAGCATTACAATGAAGTCCTGCTCTTTTCCCAAGACCTACAGGTTAATGTTGAACTTGGGTAAATTGGGGTTTCAAACTATATACTTAAAGTCAACCTTGCAATGGCTGTGACTGTGGTTGAATCATCCCACATTACCTGTACTTCATGTTCTTATTTGCGTTGGATAACAAGCTTGGAAATGGTGATGAGGTTCTAGTAATTTTTGGAAGATTTACAAATAAGATTAGAAATAACATGTATTTGTAATATAATAATGCTATCAACAGGCAAAATAAATCACGTGGGGTAAACCAAAATATAATTTAATAAATTACATCTAATGTTGGAATGGAACAAAGTCCAGCTCTGAGAAATGAATCTCAAATAAAACCAAACAAACTGAAACCAAACGACCTATTCAGTATATAGCACTTGCTTTCATAACTCCTTGGTCACAATAAATGAGGTCTAAGTCTTTTCTAGCCTAGCTACTTAAGAGTAGCCTCACTAGATATGTACATCCCTTACTACATTTATAACTTTGTTGTGGTAAAAAGAGTTACATGTAGTGTGTGTGTGCTTTCTTGTGATGCTGAAAATGCAAGAATACCCACATAAATGAAAAGACAATATTTTTAAAATCCCTAATCAATTCAGGGGTTTGGCAGATACCCATACCTTTCTCTTCAGCTTTTACAGTTAGAACATTATATGTACACGCATAAGTTAAACATGGTATGACCATATAGTATAAGCAAATTCCATTTTTTATTTGAGATGTGATATTAATTAGCTTTGTAAGATTTGAAACTGCATTTTTAATTCTTAGTTTGCCACTCTTTTAGTCATAATTAGCATTATGATTAGAAAGAAGACCAGGGAAGCAATTGAGCGAGCAGCCTCATGGCTTAAGAAAATAAAAGCGGAAAATCAACGAAAATCATACTTTGCAAGGACTAAGTGTAGCAGGCGTGAAACATGTCACCGTCCAAGCAGCTTAAGCTGTCAGTAGTAACTAAAACAAAGAGAAAAGCCAGAGGAAGAGAGAACCAAGATGGCGACAACGAATCCACTAACATGTCAGATGGCATTTCAGATCAGGAATCTGCCTCATCCAAATACTCTGACTCCCCAATTACGGAAAGAAGTCTTCACAAAATGCTACAGGAACTAAGATAACAGGTCTTACAAGACACAAGTGTCAAACCTTTTCAAAATTTGACATACAGCTTACTGTGGTAGTTATTATGTGAGAGTAAACTTTTAACAACAACAACAAAAAAATGGTTGTTTATAATTTTCAGACAATCCAGCATCTCAGAAATCATGATTTGCTAACAATGTATGTGAATGTGTAAAACAAAACAAATATGCATCAGACAAAAATTTAATATCTATCCCAGATAAAAATTAATAAAAATCCTTAATAGAAAATCATTCCATACGACACCTCTTAAACCTTGGTCCTTGCATTTACCTGATTGCAGCCACAATATTTGTGGCTGCAATCAGGCCAGTAGTGAAGAGTTCCCGGCTCAATCAATCTAAGGTATAACTATTTAAGATGATGAGTAAGTACAGTTGTTTTTCTTTGGTACAAAAAAACAATAAATATTTATAATGCTTGCTGAGTAAAAACAGTCATTCTTTGACAAAACACATCTAGCAATGCATTCATGTTGCACCCATGGATGTGATAGATAGTTTGGTTCAAAGGTCTCGATGTTGGGTGGATGTAAGGACTGTAAACTCACCATTCATTAGAGTTGCAGAAGGAACTTGTTCAGGCTCTCAGCAGACAGCAGACAGCAGCCACACAGCAAAAGCAGTGACAGTGTCTTTTTAAGGTCCATGGGCCCACCCCTTCTTGTCAAGGCTGCACCTCTTCCTCCTTAGACTCCACCTTTTCCTACTCCTTTTAAAGGGATAATATAGTGCCCCCCTTCCTTGTGCCCCCCTGCCACCCACTTGGCACTGAAGGGGTTAAAACCCCTTCAGTCACTTACCTGAATCCAGCGCTGCTGTCCCTCAGTGCTGGATCAGGCTCCTCCTCCTCGCTTGCATTAGGCTTCCTCATAGGAAAAGCATTGTATCAATTCTTTCCTATGAGGATTTAGCAGACACAGGATGTCTTCATGCACAGTGTGAGGATGTCCAGCATCAGTTAGGCAACTTTTGGTCACCTAAGCACCCTGAAATCCCTTTTGTAGACTAGAGGTGGAGTTAACTCCTCAAGGTAATTATTTCAGTTTCTGAGAAACTGCATAATGTCACGACTAGTAATGTGGTCCAGCACGCAGAAACTATGTAAACATATACATAAGTAAGAAAAGGAAAATAACAGGATAGAGCGTAAACCAGACCTTAGAATGGCCGGACTAATACGCTAGAGACAGAGAATGGTCAAAGGGAAAGCCAAGGTCAAGGAAGCCAGAAAATACTCAATACCGATTAAACAAGCCAAGTCAGGGAAACCAGAGATCAGAATAACCAGGGAAACGCCAAGGATCAGGATACCAGGAAATCAGAAACACGGAATTAGCACTTTCAGGAAACCAGGAAACTGAAACCACGACATGGCAAAGTACTAGGGTGAATTAGGGGTTTAAATACCCCTCTCTAAGCTATGATTGGTCAGAGGGCGACCTCTGACCCCAGAACGTGCGTGTGCGTTGACGTCGTGACGTCACGCACACGTTAGTATAATTCTCGGGGGCGGGGCTATCCATAGACGCGACCACGTGGTCGGCGCCATATTGGATTCGGGCGTGATGCCCGGAAGAACTACGTGCGCGGTTCCCGGCTCGCCGACGAGCAGGTAAGCTCGTGTAGTCAGAGCGGTCGTGCCGGTCGGGCACGACCGTGAGGCTCGGCGGGCCGGTGACCGCAACACATAATTACACTTACAAGGTTAAGGGGACTGGGACACTGTGCTGAAGTGGTCTGGGTTGCTATAGTTTCCCTCTAAGCACACACTCTGACAGACACACACTGGTTGATACACACTGACAGTCACGCACACACATACTCAGTGACAAACTCACAGATGTCACTGACAGACACAGACTCACTGATTCGACACACACACATTCACTGACTGACACACACTGGCAGATACACACCGACAGTCACACACACACAGAGACATCACTGACAGACACAAACTCACTGATTTGACACAAACATATTCACTGACATATGCACACTCATTAACAGACACACACACTGATTTCACAAACACATATATACACACACACACTCATATGCACTCCAGCACGCAGAACTATGTAACACCTACATAGACAGAACAGAAACTATAGAACATAAACTGGTCCTTAGACTGGCCGGACTTATACGTTAAAGACAGAGAATGGTCAAGGGATAGCCGAGGTCAAGGTAGCCAGGAATATAAAATACAGTTTAACAAGCCAAGTCAGGGAAACCAGACATCATAATAGTCAGGAATAGCCAAGGTCAAAATACCGGGAATATCAAAAACAGGACAAGAAAATGCACTCTCGGGAACCAGGAACGGAAACCACGACAGGGAAGCTTCAGGGATTTAAATATCCCTCCTTTGACTGTGATTGGTCAGAGGGTGACCTCTGACCCCAGAATATGTGTGTGCGTCTACGTTGTGACGTCACCCGCACATTTGTGTGACCTTGGGGGACGAAGCTATCGCCATCTTTATTTTGGACAGGCGACCATCAGAACCCGGCGGAGCAGCTCCCGACTTGACGCTGAGCAGGTAAGCTCAGTTTGTTGGTGCAGTTGCACCGGTCGGGTGCAGCCGGACCTCGCGGCGAGCCAGAGGCCGTGACACACATACACTCATACACACACACATACACACATAAACTCATACACACATACACTCATAAACACTCATACACACACATATAAACACATACACTCATACTCACACACATACACTCACCTCAAAATATTACAATTATTATAAATTAAAATGTTCCACCCAGCCTCCCTACCTGGAGAGCTGGCATGGATCTGTCCCTGGGGTACAGTGGGGCTATGATCTTCATAGTGGGGCTGCTGAGAGGTGTGCAGCTGTGTTCGAATCAGAGCCGGCAAGGGAATTCTGATCTCACTGCTCTGCTCCCTTGCGCCTCGCAGGCCGTCTACTGATGTCTACTAATATTCCAGCTCCCGCAGCATCAGCAAATGGTGCAAGAGAGATACCAGCTCCCTTGCCACCTCTGATTCACCTCCCTGTAGCCCCACTGGATCCCAGGAACAGGGGGGACATCAGGGAAGCCCCTGGTTAGTGCCGCCCAAAGCCAATGCCTAGTTTGCCTTGGACTAAATACGCCAGTGAACAGAAGCGAAGGTGCTCGATGAGGACGACCCAAACCTACCATGCCTTTTTAGAAATAGAAATTGAGAGATGCTATAGCCTTCAAACTTTGATCCTTCTGATGTTCAAAATAAGCTGTTTTCTTTTCTTTTACATCTATCATACATTAATAGAGTTGAGCGAACCCGAGCCGCAAAGTTTGGGCTCGTACCGAACATTAAGTTTTCTAGACCCTGGACCTGAACACGGACATATCACTGTATGTTTGGGTTGGAGTTCAGTGTTCAACGATTTAATGACGTGTTTTGAAAGGCAGCCAAACAACAAGTGTTTGACTTGTGTGCCCTTAGAAGCCATCACAGCCATGCTGATTGGTTGGCTTGAAATCCACCAATCAGAGTGCTCTGTGTCATTTTACACAGACACGCAAGTGGGGGCTTTTAAACTAAAGGGGAGACCTATTGCCCGCCCCTGCCCCCACCCCTGCCCCCACCCCTGCCCCCACCCCTGAGCGGCTAGTGGGGGCCCTAAATACCAATAAGGGGGTACCTATTGTCCCCCTCCCGGCCCCCATACCCTGCGCGGTGGGTGGGGGCCATAAATAAGCATGTGGGGGGGGACCTACTGTCCTCCCCCCCGACCCCCACCCCTGAGCAGTGGGTGGGTGCCATTAATAAAAATTGGGGGGGACCTACTGTCCTTCCCCCCGGCCCCCACCCCTGAGCTGTGGGTGGGGGCCATAAATAAAACTTGGGGGGGACCTAAAGTCCTCACCCCTGGCCCCCACCCTTGAGCAGTGGGTGGGGGCGATAAATAAAAATTGGGGGGTCCTAATGTCCCACCCCCGGCCCCCACCCCTGAGCGGTAGGTGGGGGCCCTAAATAAAAATGTAACCCCCCCAGATGGCTGGGGATCCCCAACCCCCTTGTCACCCCCCTCCCCCCAAAAAATATCCCCTACCTACCCCCTCATCCTAAAAATAATAAGGGGGGACCCTTGTCAAAATACCTGAAACAAAAAAAATCAGACTTACCATTTGATGTTTTCTTTCTTCTAAACTCTTCTTTTTTCACCCCCCAAAAAGCCAAATAAAAATCCGCACTTCTTTGGAATTTTCCCACGATGTGTAATTTGACTCATAACACTCTGATTGGTTACTTAATCCACCAATCAGAGTGCTCTGTGTCATTTTACACAGCGTGGGAAAATTCCAAAGAACTTTCCCACTCTGTGTAAAATAACACAGAGCGCTCTGATTGGTGGATTTCAAGCCAACCAATCAGAGTGCTGTGACAGGTAAATGTAGAGACTTACCTGTCAGTCTCTTCATTTACCTGTCAGAGCACTCTGATTGGATGGCTTAAACCCACCAATCAGAATGCTCTGAGCATAATTACAGGGCGGGGTAAGGCTTTATAAGCCTTTCCCCGCCCTGCAGAGCTCAGTCTGCGCGGAGCCCTGCATGGGTGAAAATGTATTATTTTTGTTTGTGCTCGTTTTGTTTTTTTTTTTAAAGTGCGTTGGTTATTATGGATTTTTATTTGGCCTTTTTTGGGGCTGAAAAAAGAAGAGTTTAGAAGAAAGAAGACATCAAATAGTAAGTCTATTTTTTTTTTACAGGTATTTAGATAAGGGGTTATTTTTTTTTGGGGGGGGTGACTAGGGGCTTGGGGACCCCTAGTCACCTGGGGGCCGGGGGGAGAACAGTAGGTCCCTCCCTTATTGTTATTTAGGGCCCCCACCCACCGCTCAGGGGTTGGGGGCCAGGGGGGAGGACAGTAGGTCCCCCCCTCCGCATTCTTATTTAGGGCCCCCACCCGTCGCACAGGGGTGGGGGGCAATAGTTTTTATTTACAGTGAGCTGCTCATTGTTTACTATACATGCCCCTACCCGCGGTATAGCGAATAGGGGCTGAATTTACATTTACTAATACTAAGTAATCTTTACTTAGTATTAGTAAATTTGGCTGAAAGACCAATTTAGTTCTTTCAGCCTTTTGGTAGATAGCTCCCTAATACCGTGGGAATTAGGGAGTTATCTACTAAGCGGCTTCTTATTTTATGTATTTTAGGTTATTTTAAGTGATTTCCCTATCCACATTTGTTTGCAGGGCACTTTTCCTACTCTTACCCCCATTTTACTTCCTTTTGCAGCCCTCTAGCCCTTTCCGGGACTTTTTTAGAGCCATTTTTGTGCCCAAAAGTTCGGGTCCCCATTGACTTCAATGGAGTTTGGGTTCGGGGTCAAGTTCGATCCCGAACCCGGACTTTTTATTCGAAGTTCGGCTGAACCTGCCGAACCCTAACATCCAGGTGTCCGCTCAACTCTATACATTAACATTCACTGTAAGACAAATATTTTAGTACTTCTAACAATAATTCATAATCTTCTTCTATCATTTATACACTAAACTTAGAATCATTGCCAAAAGTTTTGGCACATTTAGTACTATTCGGATTCCTCTTTGAATTGAAAATCCAGGCTGGCCTTTGCCGACCATTTGTTTCCCACCTAAGGTTACACCTTCAGCTTTATACAGCCATGCTTTTTTTAAACAGCCATATTTTTTGACCTACCATTACTGAAGAAAAATCATAAGAGATTGTAAGTAATATATAAAATTAAAGCTGTACTAAAGATAACAGTTAGGAAAAACAGATAATGTAGATTGACATGATTATATATGAAAGTCAAGGAAG
The DNA here is from genome assembly GCF_036172605.1 of Pelobates fuscus. NCBI lineage: Eukaryota > Metazoa > Chordata > Amphibia > Anura > Pelobatidae > Pelobates > Pelobates fuscus. Next base: position 350,514,938 of record NC_086317.1, on the reverse strand, counting down.
TCAGGAAGTCAAAGATAATTATAAGTGAATTTCATACTTTATTGAATAACCCATTGAGTGAAGCCAGGTCTGATTCATCAAAAGCATACAAGCAGTCTGCATCAAAGGACACCAGCAAGCAGATTAATCCCTTCACAACATGAAATATGCGATGCACAGCTAGGATATAAAGTGGGCTATACTGGTAATTGAATGTACAGATAATTTTTCGTAAAAATAATAATATGTAAGTATTCTTAAATTAATAAATCAATTACTTGTTCATTACAAAATATTATTGAGATAATGAACAGCTCTAGAGAGGAAATGTTTAAGACAGTATCTGAAATAATAACATAAAATCAAAAATACTATTTTGGTAGCAAACTGTAAATGTGACAAAAAAAAGTAGAACGTGTAAAATAGTTTGTTTATGGCAATTAGTAAGGGGCCTGATGACATTTTTCAGCATTGAAATTTTATAAAAATGCAAATGCAATGTAAGAATATGCACATGTGATACAGTAGGCACAGTTAAACTCAATTTTTGTAGTAAACAGGGATTTGCAAGCTGTAATTGCAGTCTCCCATGGTGTACAAAGTGCCTTAAGAGCTCTCGCTCATTACTTTCCATCTATGATGTTTAAAATGCAGCAGTAACAATTATAATTAAAAAATTCAGTGGTTGGACACGAAGAGTGATCGCATACTTTTTGAGCTCCAAACCGATCTTGACAAATACACAGATTTTCATGCTAAATACTCCGGGGAATACTGTCAAACTGCTCTTTCACACTTTGAATACTGTGGGGAAGAAAAGCAAGAGGCTCAGGCTGAAAGAGTAGCTAATCCAAGTTTCTTATTAAGCTATTTTTGAACCCCTTCTTTATATGATTTTCCTATACTTCAACTGTGTTTGCTTATTCCAACTCAGGCTACGATTGCTGTCTCTTTAAGAATATTACCCAGTAGAGGCCTTTGGACTGTATAACCACTCCACAGGGATCTAACCTCTATGCTCTGTGTTATCTAGCTCTTACTTTATTTCATAATTTTTTTGCCATCCTATAGGAAAAGTTTAGAGAGATCTCAATGGCTAAATTCCATCTGTCAGTTCCATCTTCTCTATCAGCTGTGGTACTAGGAGGGGTTTACTACTTTTTAATTACTTATAAAATGCGTATCTTATATCATGTGTTTGTTTTGATTGTCATGTGTTTTCTCAAATGATATAATTTTTGTACCTTCATAATGCCCACAAAAATAAAGAATACTAAAAATAAAATACTTTTTGGTAGAAGAAAAGATAAAACAGTTCTGTGTTGTCTTTTTGTACAAACACAGAATGGGCTCTGGCAGAACAAATATTTTCTCCATATGTTCAAATGCAGTTCTAGACCAAATATAAATAGTGCTTCATGGGATAAATTTTAAACATGACACAATAGCTGGCAATGTCACAACATATGCAAGTGCAAGATACAACAAATCATAACAGTGGGACAATTTTAGATGTGTATAATATTCAGGCTTAACGTTCAGGTCTAAACGATATATTGGTAATAACAAGGGTTATGGAGAAGATTTCTAGACATGAAGAGTCAACGTAGCAGGTCTGTTATCGAACGTCAGGCATATCAGGCTTAACATTTCTAGCTAACTAGAATAAAAGAGGAAAACAATACTGTGTGAGTGGGATGTTTAGAGGAATAGCAACACAGGTTTAATCTATGTGAGAATAGAAAATGGAGGGTTATATCAAACCAGCAGGAGTCCCAGGTTAGGACATCATCTCACTTCATGCTGGTCTTCAGATTAAGCATCATAGAAGCAGGCATGGAGCCCAGTAATTGCCATTGGATCTCCCATCGCCAGTAGTCCCTCTGAGTAAACACTGCGTAATTTCTGTGGAAGCTCTGTCTCTGTGTCAGCTTGTGTATCTGCAAGGCTGGTTCACGCAGCCTACTCCAATACCTTTGGCGCCCTCTGCTAGTGGCGGGTTTCGCCCGTCGGTGACAGATGTCGCTGAGTGGATTCACAGTCACCTGTTTCAGCCAAAATGTTTGGCATCCAGGGAACATCTGTCGGCTTTACACGAGGGCAGATGTGGAGTCTGCCACCTTAGGTGTACTGGAGATAGGGTAGTTGATGACTGCGGCGCTGCTGTCTGTCCTTGAGACACCAGAGAGCCTCCAGGGTAAGGACCGGGATCAACCCCCTCGGGATGGGGCACCTTATCGACTTTGTCAATATCTTGTCTGTGCCAGGCTGGAAGATTGGCTGCCTCTCCCTAGGCCACACGAGTGGTGATGAAAAATGTCAGCTGGGCAGTTCGTTGATTTGGGAATCTAGGCTGGTGGTGCCTGACACAGAGTAAAGGCTAAGACAGCAGGTTACCAAGGATTAATTAAAGGGACATGAGGAGCTCTCTAGAATTGCGTCTTGTCGCCATTGCAGTCAGGACCCACCCCCCTCAATTATTTTAAATTTTATTTTTCTCACTTCATAAATACATATTTGTTAAATATAGGGAATATGATAAACATATTCAAAATCTAGGGAAGGGACAGTTTAGGGAAATGATAAACATATTCAAAATCTAGGGAAGGAACAGTTTAGGGAAATGATAAATATATTAAAAATCTAGGGAAGTGACCCTTTTAAATGTTTTTTCCAAAATGTCTAATGGCACAAGTGGTTATATTTCAGCTGAAATTGTATAACTTACTTCTTACATTTGAAAACTAAATTTAGTTTAAACGTTTAACAAACTTTATTTTCTGTAAATACCAGTATTATTATTTAATAAATGTCATACTTTTTATCTGCAAGTCATGACAATTATTGACTGGTACACTGCTTTCAGTACTATGTAATTGATGCAGTTTTAGAAAAGGTTAGCTGTAAAATAAATAGTACAAAAATATTATATATGTATTTTTGTTGTCATTTGAATTTGTAAGCTATAGTTAATTTCTGATAAATTTTAAGTCAATAAACGTTTGAATTTTTTTTTTTACTTAGAAAATAATCTAACTTTTCATTTTCATTCAAACTAGAAGCCTGAAAAAAATCTTTTCACCATAACCTATTATTTGTTTAAATGGACCATCCAAACATAATAATATCATTAGGTTATACTGTAAAGATCATGACAAGCTTAGACTCATTTGACCGTACAACAATTTACTTAAGTACTCTAGTATTTATATTTTGAATAACATCTAAATAAAAAGAACACTATAGGCTTATGAATGCATTTGGAAGAAAGGCCGATTATAGAGAACATGATGAAGGAACTAGTGTCAGGAATACAAATGTGTAGTCCTGACACTATAGGTGTGAAACACTATTGAGGCCCCTCTGCTCCCCTTGCCCCCATATAAAGTATATTTTACATACCATTTTCCAGCGCTGCACGGGTCTCTCTTTAGGCTGGCCGCGCCCACACTCCACCTCCTTGGTTGAGACCATAGGAAAACAATATGAACCTAATGAGCACATGCTGCAAAACACCATGTTATACCAATCAGCATCTCCTGATAAAGATGCATTAAATCAATGCATCTCTATGACAAACGTTCAACACCTCCATGAAGAGCGTGGAGATGCTGAATGTCAGTGCTGTACATTGTGCAGCACTGACCCAGGAAGCACCTCTAGTGGCCGTCTGAGTTACAGCCACTTGAGGTGTTCCTAGCCAGCAATGTAGACACTGCCTTTTCGAGTGTGTGTGCATAAAGAACTTATTTTGTGCTTAAATGTGCCTGAGACATTATAGAACACATCCAGCCATCTTGGCTGTCAGGCCTATCTCCCCAGGTAAAATACTTTTTAACTCCATTTTGAGGGGGCCCGGGACCTAAACAGGTACTTCGGCACTATATTTATAAATACATGTTTGTACTCCAAGCAGTATAGTTTTCCTTTAAAATAGCAAATTAGTTTGTTTGTTTATTTTAAAAACATACTGTCATGCAAAATTGCTGGCAAATGTGTAGATCAGCATTTCCCAATTGGTGTTCTGCGGAGAACAAAAATGGGGTTCTACTGTGATTTTGAAAAAAAAAAAATGGTGACCATGATTTTATCGCGGGAAACTCCAGTGCCAGAAAAACGATCAGTGGTCTGGGTGCCTGGAGTGTCCCTTTAACAGGGGCCCGGTTGGGTGCCGCAGCCCTTTAATTAAGAGTATGACCGAGCCCCTGTAGTATCGGCCAGCTGTGAGGAAGTGATAGCAGATCACTTCCTCCCAGCTTCACAGAGTTGCTGCTGCACTGTAGGGAGGTTGGAGGCTGGGAGGAGGGAGAGAGCGGGAGCAGCATGGAAGTCAGAGGAGAGGCTGGAGTGAACATGCAGCAGCTCACTCCCATCAGCCTCATCCAACATCACCAGGTCCACAAGCATGCCACCCTCCTAGACACACAAGGTAAGTTAACAGGAGGGTAGCTCTGATATATGTCAGATAGTGTGTAGTAGTGAGTTTCACACAATATGGCCATATGGTGGAACGGAATCTCCATATTTGTTTGCTGAGATAGGTGATTCTAAGTAGCCTTGTAAAATGTAAAACTGTATTCCTATGTATGAGCTGTTCCTTAATCTGTATATTGTATACATTTTTTTGTCTCTTCTAAAGCACCATTGCTGAGAAATGTGTGTAAAGGTGTAAAGCAGATATATGATTTGCATTATGAGTATATATATATAAAAGCACTATCACTTTAGTTTTGACATTACATTTTTGTATTGTGTTAATTAACTAATTTTGCATTAAATATATATACATATATATAGCACTTTAATATTGTATTTTCATGGTTGTGCTGAATCCTAATCTAGCTGTATGCATATTATCATGTCATATTTCTGTAAGCATATCTTTTAATTAAAAAAAAAAAATGCTTGTAATAGCATTATTGTAGGTCAAATTTTCATACTTCGTCCATGCTGATTTTGTCATGCATAACTTATATGGATGATGTTCATTTAGGTTCACATTTAATGCAGAGCAATATATATAGTTATCTTTATTCCTTAGTATATGCAAAGGAAGAACAATTACCTTAAGTTAAAAAAATGAACATAGAATCACACTGTTGCTGCCCTTGCTTAGCACCGGATGCAGTAAATGATTGTAAAGATTGTGAGTCCATGATGCACCAGACCAGATGGCATAAATTTGTAGATAATTATAAAGCTCAGCTTAATAATTCCCAGGCCTCTATTTAGAATTGTTAAGAATTAGGTTTCATTACCAGCAGTACCATGGTACTGGCAGAAAGCAGATGTGACGCATTAAAAAAAAATAAAAAATAAAAAAAATAAACAGAATCGTAATCTTAGTGTAGAAAAAAATAGGCCTAGTAAGTTCCATTTATGTAATTGGTATGCAAATTGAAGAGATACCAAAGTATTAAAAATATGTTTATGTTTTGTACAGCTGTTTTATGAAAACTATTTAGAATGGGTCTTAATTACCCTGACAAACCAATTTATTTGCTTTCAAATTCAATTATAGTCAACATTTTTTAGGAAATATATTAAAGAAAATATTATTGCATCTATATATACATATGTACATACATATACAGCATTTATACATTTGTATATATATTTCTGATTCATTATGTGAATTCTTTTTTTTTCATGTTTAATAAAAACTGATATAAGATATTTATTACCTCACTGATGATACCTTACAAGGTTGAAACAATCATCTGGGGTTGCTGTATCTCTTGTGCAGAGGGAACTTGCTGGCATTTTGGATTTGGACTGCTTGAGATCTTATTAGTTAATAGACCCTTCTCTTCTAATAGGTTATAAGTCTATGACCTTACTAAAACACTGAAGATTGGTATTAAAAATACATTTTATTAATCAATATAAAAATATATATATAAGATATAAAATAAACTTCCATATTTCACAAATAATTTGTCTATTAAAAATCACTAATCAAGTCATAAAAAATCCAGACCTTATTTGGAATGCTCGGCGTCCCGAGTCTGCAAAATTGTAGTGCTGAAAAATATCAAACAGTAGTCTTCTTTGGAGTAGAGATGATGGCTGATGGTGATGGGAGTCAGATCCCTCCAGACACGTTTCTCCGCTTCGGCGGCTTTATCAATGGATGCGGTCTGTCTCTTGGTGCTCGTTTATATAGTATCTGCCGACTTTAATCGCGGCAAATCAGTAATCAACAGTGTGTGTTACAAAATACATCTGTATCCAAGTATCTAAACAGCAATATTATGTTAAACTCTTAAAGCGGCACTGTCATGCCGAACTTACCTTTCCTCAATCTCTTCCTCTTCTCACCCTCTCTCGGGATCTGTTATTCATTTCTTCCATTCTTCTTTAGTTTTCTTTAAAACCATAAGACAAAGTAGGGACTCTTTGTCTTATGGGATTCCTCCGCTTGACCAGCTCTGACCAGCGGAGGAGCAAAGTGTGCTTCATTTCCGCTGGTCAGAGCAATTTTCCCATGATCCCTAGCTTTCCTCCCTGTTCCCACAATGCTTCCTGTCAGTATTGCCGAAAGTCCTGTCACTTAGACAGAACGCCGGCAAAACTGCCGAATTGCATCCTAACAGAATGAGCACTGTTTCTCCATTGGTGTTAGGATGCAATTCGGTACTTTGTTCGGATCGGAATTTCATTCAAATGAATGAAACTCCGATCCTATTCATTGCTGTGGCTGCATCTTGCAGCCGCTTAGTAGATAACTCCCTAATTCCCACGGTATCAGGGAGCTATCTACTAAAAGGCTGAAAGACCTAAACTGGTCTTTCAGCCAAATTTACTAACACCAAGTAAAAATGACTTGGTATTAGTAAATAATATGCCCCTACTCGCTATACCGCGAGTAGGGGCATGTCTAGTAAGCAGTGAGCAGCCTGTGGCTGCTCACTGTAGAAAAAAAAATAAAAAAATATTGCCCCCCACCCCTAAATGACGGGTGGGGGCCGTTAAGTAAAATAAGGGAGGGAGACCTATTGTCCCCCCCCCCCGGCCCCCACCCCTGAGCGGTGGGTGGGGGCCATAAAGATAATGAGGGGGGGGGACCTACTGTCTTCCCCCCCCGGCCCCCACCCCTGGGCGGCGGGTGGGGGCCATAATGTTAATAAAGGGGGGGGGACCTACTGTCCTCCCCCCGGCCCCCACCCCTGGCCGGCGGGTGGGGGCCATAATGGTAATAAGAGGGGGGGGGACCTACTGTCCTCCCCCCCCGGCCCCCACCCCTGGGCGGCGGGTGGGGGCCATAATAGTAGTAGGGGGGGGGACCTACTGTCCTCCCCCCCGGCCCCCACCCCTGGCCGGCGGGTGGGGGCCATAGTAGTAATAGGGGGGGGGGGACCTACTGTCCTCCCCCCCCAGGCCCCCACCCCTGGGCGGCGGGTGGGGGCCATAACAGTAACAAGGGGGGGGGACCTACTGTCCTCCCCCCCGGCCCCCACCCCTGGCCGGCGGGTGGGGGCCATAATAGTAATAGGGGGGGGGGACATACTGTCCTCCCCCCCCCGGCCCCCACCCCTGGGCGGCGGGTGGGGGCCATCATAGTAATAAGGGGGGGGGGGACCTACTGCCCCCCCCCCGGCCCCCACCCCTGGGCGGCGGGTGGGGGCACTAAGTAAATCCCCCCCCCCCCCATCAAGGTGACTAGGGGTGCCCAAGCCCCTAGTCACCCACCCCCCACCCAAATAAAAAATGCCCCTACCTACCCCCCTCACCCTAAAAAATAGTGAGGGGGAATAAAATTGCTAACCTGTAAAGTAAAATTAAACTTACCATTCGACGTCTTCTTTTTTCTAAAATCTTCATTTTTCAGCCCCAAAAAAGGCCAAATAAAAAACCATCATAGCCGTCGAACTAAAAATAAAATAAAAAACCCGAGCGCAAAAAAAAAACCCGACGAAAAAGAAAAAACCCGAGCGCACAAAAAAATAATCCATCTTCACCCATGGAGGGCTCCGCGCAGACTGAGCTCCGCAGGGCGGGGCAAGGCTTATAAAGCCTTGCCCCGCCCTGCAATTAGCCTAAGAACACTCTGATTGGTGGGTTTAAGCCAATCAGAGTGCTCTTTGTCATTTTACAAGCGTGGGAAAGTTCTTTGGAATTTTCCCACGCTTGTAAAATGACACAGAGCACTGTGATTGGATGGCTTGAAATCCATCCAATCACAGTGCTCTGTGTCATTTTACAAGAGTGGGAAAATTCTTTGGAACTTTCCCACGCTTGTAAAATGACACAGAGCACTGTGATTGGATGGCTTGAAATCCATCCAATCACAGTGCTCTGTGTCATTTTACAAGCGTGGGAAAGTTCTTTGGAATTTTCCCACGCTTGTAAAATGACACAGAGCACTGTGATTGGATGGCTTGAAATCCATCCAATCACAGTGCTCTGTGTCATTTTACAAGCGTGGGAAAGTTCTTTGGAATTTTCCCACGCTTGTAAAATGACACAGAGCACTGTGATTGGATGGCTTGAAATCCATCCAATCACAGTGCTCTGTGTCATTTTACAAGCGTGGGAAAGTTCCAAAGAATTTTCCCACGCTTGTAAAATGACACAGAGCACTGTGATTGGATGGCTTGAAATCCATCCAATCACAGTGCTCTGTGTCATTTTACAAGCGTGGGAAAGTTCCAAAGAATTTTCCCACGCTTGTAAAATGACACAGAGCACTGTGATTGGATGGCTTGAAATCCATCCACTCACAGTGCTCTGTGTCATTTTACAAGCGTGGGAAAGTTCTTTGGAATTTTCCCACGCTTGTAAAATGACACAGAGCACTGTGATTGGATGGCTTGAAATCCATCCAATCACAGTGCTCTGTGTCATTTTACAAGCGTGGGAAAGTTCCAAAGAATTTTCCCACGCTTGTAAAATGACACAGAGCACTGTGATTGGATGGCTTGAAATCCATCCAATCACAGTGCTCTGTGTCATTTTACAAGCGTGGGAAAGTTCCAAAGAACTTTCCCACGCTTGTAAAATGACAAAGAGCACTCTGATTGGCTTAAACCCACCAATCAGAGTGTTCTTAGGCTAATTGCAGGGCGGGGCAAGGCTTTATAAGCCTTGCCCAGCCCTGCGGAGCTCAGTCTGCGCGGAGCCCTCCATGGGTGAAGATGGATTATTTTTTTTGTGCGCTCTGGTTTTTTCTTTTTCGTCGGGTTTTTTTTTTGCGCTCGGGTTTTTTATTTTATTTTTAGTTCGACGGCTATGATGGTTTTTTATTTGGCCTTTTTTGGGGCTGAAAAATGAAGATTTTAGAAAAAAGAAGACGTCGAATGGTAAGTTTAATTTTACTTTACAGGTTAGCAATTTTATTCCCCCCTCACTATTTTTTAGGGTGAGGGGGGTAGGTAGGGGCATTTTTTATTTGGTTGGGGGGTGGGTGACTAGGGGCTTGGGCACCCCTAGTCACCTTGATGGGGGGGGGGGGGAGTTTACTTAGTGCCCCCACCCGCCTCCCAGGGGTGGGGGCGGGGGGAGGACAGTAGGTCCCCCCCCATTATCGTTATGGCCCCCACCCGCCACCCAGGGGTGGGGGCCGGGGGGGGGGGAGGACAGTAGATCCCCCCCCCCCCCTTATTACTATTATGGCCCCCACCCGCCGGCCAGGGGTGGGGGCCGGGGGGGAGGACAGTAGGTCCCCCCCCCCCCTTGTTACTGTTATGGCCCCCACCCGCCGCCCAGGGGTGGGGGCCGGGGGGGGGAGGACAGTAGGTCCCGTCCCCCCCCCTTATTACTATTATGGCCCCCACCCGCCGCCCAGGGGTGGGGGCCGGGGGGTGGAGGACAGTAGGTCCCCCCCCCCCTTATTACTATTATGGCCCCCACCCGCCGCCCAGGGGTGGGGGCCGGGGGGTGGAGGACAGTAGGTCCCCCCCCCCTTATTACTATTATGGCCCCCACCCGCCGCCCAGGGGTGGGGGCCTGAGGGGAGGACAGTAGGTCCCCCCCCCCCTTATTACTATTATGGCCCCCACCCGCCGCCCAGGGGTGGGGGCCTGAGGGGAGGACAGTAGGTCCCCCCTCATTCCCATTATGGCCCCCACCCGCCGTCCAGGGGTGGGGGCCGGCGGGGGAGGACAGTAGGTCCCCCGTCCCCCCCTTATTACCCTTTTTTTTTTTTTTACAGTGAGCAGCCACAGGCTGCTCACTGTTTAGTGGACATGCCCCTACTCGCGATATAGCGAGTAGGGGCATTGGGGAGATTTGAATCTCCCTTGTGCTATTATGGGGGTCATATTGACCCCCATAGAGTGAGGGGAGGACCTGGGGGGCTAATGAAGTGGTGGGGAGCACAGCTCCCTGCCGCTTCTGTCTTTACATAATGCAAGGAGGGAGCTGCACGCCGGTAGCTCCCTCCTTGTAATAAACCGAACGAACAAACTAACACTGATACACAGTGTTAGTTTGTTCGTCTGATTTTTTCTATTCATTCATTCGTCTGTCTGATGAATGAATGAATAGGTGAAATTCCCGTTCGCATGTCCAGGTGTTTCACTGGGCATGTGCGGGAATCTCACAGTCTGTGTAGTGTGGGTAGATGACGTGTCCCACAGGGACTTCACCTACCCACACAAAGATGGCGGCGCCCTGAATATAGATCGGGGCAGAAAAGAAAGAATAAAAAATAGGTAATGTGGGGGGCATAGGGGCATTTGGGGATGACTAGGGGGTCGATTGGATGTAGTTGAGGCGGGAGGGGGGTTAAAAAAAAAACGGAATTCGGCATGACAGTGCCGCTTTAAGCTCTTTTGATTAAATTACTACTTGTCATTTTAATCGGCACAATGTATCACTTTTTGTTTCACTGCCGTTACTATGGTAACACCCGCTTAAGCGGGTTTAAATGTAACTGACATTTTGGTCTGATTAAACAGAGAAAGAGATAGGATGAAAGAAGGATTAAAGAAGATTCTTTCCTTAAGTCTTATACTATAGCTTATTCCCGGATACCTAATTACTGTATTTCAGCCAAAAAAATAATACTTTTAATATAAAAGGATTGTTAGGACAGTCTAGAAATACTAGTCTTGATATATGTACTGCAATTTCTTTATCGGTTTATTTGTCTTCGTTATGGGCTTAGGACCGAAATATGTATTAATAATGCACTCCATCATATGAGTATATGATTTTAAAGGGACCCTCCCTATATTACTCAGGATAAAGATGAAACTCAATAAAAACTATTAAAAACTAAAAATAGCAATCATAATAAAATCAAAAAACGGTTTTGCAGCTTCTTTTTTTAAAGGGCCAAGCACAGACAAAAAAAAAAGTTATTTAAAAGTTTCCAAATATAAAAAAAAATGTTTACAGTTATAAGTAGAGTAAAAATTCATCCCAAAAAATGACAAAGTTCAAACTCAGCATTTAATCCCTTAGGTTGCAGCGTATCTAATTTATAAATCCATTTCATTTCGGTAATGCCCAGTTGTTTATTGTGATCTCCTCCTCTCCAATTTTTGTTTACTTTACGTATCCCTTTAAAATCCAAAAGGCTCATATCCGAATTGTGTTGTTGTTTAAAATGGGCTGAAACCGAGTGCTGCATATAACTTTTCCTTATATTCAGCATATGTTCTCTGACTCTAACGTACGATTGCCTCTTGGTTCTTTCTACGTACTGGAGCCCACACGGGCACTCCAGTACATAGATCACGTTAGTGCTATGACAGGTGATGTGCTTTTATTTTAAAAGATTCCATCTCTTTCTTGCAGTTATTTTTCATAACTTCAAATACTCCTTTCATTTGTTTGTTCCTGCTTGTTTTGCATGCGATGCAATCTAGACAAAAAAAGAAACCGTTCTTTTTCGTTTTAGAAAGATCTTTCCTTCCTCTTAGGTGCTTATTATTTTCCTTCTTAGATTGGGTGCACCTCTGAAAATAATTCTAGGTCTTTCCGGTAAGCTAATAGCAAGAATGTTATATTTTTTCAATAAATGCCAGTGCTTTGTGAGTATTCTTTTTAATTGTGCATTTTCTTTATTATAATTTAAGATAATCGCTGGAAACTTTTCTCCTGGTCTTGTTGCTTGTAGTTTGTCTTTATTCTTTAAGAGATTAATCCGGTCTAAATTTTCTACTCTACGTAGTGCATCCTCTATTTCATTGTATTAATAGTTTTTTGACAGGAATGTATTTTTCACTATTTCCGCCTGTTCCCTGTAGACTTCAAAGTCTGTGCAGTTGCGTCTCAGGTGCCTAAATTCGTTATAAGGTACATTTTTAAGCCATGCAGGTAAGTGGCAGCTCTCTTTAAGGATGAAACTGTTCATGTCTACTTCTTTGAAGTGCGCTTTTGTTTTAACTGTACCGGAATCTATATAAATCGTTAGATCAAGGAATTCCACCTTGTTTTACTACAAGTAGTATTTAGTTTAACTCCCCAGGTGTTCTTATTCACGTATTCTAGCAACTCTTGCAGGTCTGCCTTCCCATATAAAGAAAACATCATCGATGTATCTTTTATATCTATGGATATTCATATTCCAGGGATGTACATTCCAAATGTGATTGTCCTCCCAATCCCCCATGAACAGGTTAGCAAAGCTATGGGCAAATTTCGTCCCTATAGCAGTTCCCTTCTTCTGGAGGTAAAACTGATCTTCAAATAAGAAATAATTATTCTTCAAAATAAACGCAGTCCCTTCTATTATAAATACAATTTTAGTTTCTTCCAGTTTCCCATATTTCTTTAATGAATTCCTCACAGATTCACAGCCTTGTTGGTGATCAATAATCGTATATAAGGAGGTCACATCTGTAGATACTAAAATGTAGTTATCTTGCCAGGAAATGGAGTCCAGTTCTTTAATCATCTGTGTAGTGTTTATGAGATGAGACTTGACCTTAGACACATATAGTTGCAGGAATGTATCGATGTACTGCGACAAATTGGACGTAATAGAATTAATCCCTGATATTATTGGTCGACCAGGAGGTGCTGTTAAATCTTTATGGATTTTGGGTAAGAAGTTAAAGGTAGGGGTTCTTGGAAAAGGGATAACCGAGGAATCTATATTCGGACTCTTTCAAGATCCCCATGTCTCTAGCATTACCCAACATAACTTCAAGTTCCATTTTTATTCCACTTAGTGGATCAGTTGATCATTTCCTGTAAGTTTCGGGTTCTTCTAACAATCTAGTTGCCTCTTTTAAGTAGTATTCAGTCGACATGATAACTATTCCCCCACCTTTATGCGCTGGTTTGATACAGATCTTTTCATTATTCGTTAGATCCTCTATTGCTTCCCTCTCCTGGTTAAGTTGTTCCTTAAATGATTATTCTTTTTCATTTCCCTTATGTCATCGATTACTAATTCCTCATACATCTCCATCCCGGCAGAGACCTGATTTGCAGGAAAGAATGTAGAGGTTGGTTTCAACTGACTATGTTTAAACACACTCACTGGATCTTTTAATAACCTTAGTCCCCGAGGTGTTATGTTGTCAATAATATATTGCGTGAGCGTGGCAACTTCCAATTTTAGTTTCAGTTCCTCTTTTAATAGTCTCTCCAACTTTAAAAACAGGAAATTCTTATTATGTTTTGTGGAATATTCCTTTAAAATATCTATTCCAAAACACCTGGTGGAATTGGTGGCTACCTTCTGTCTTAATGCGTTTATATCCATAGTCGTGTATAGGCTAAAAAATAAAAACAACAACAAAAAAACAACAACCCACAAATATATATATATATATATATATATATATATATATATATATATATATATATATATATATATATATAAATCAAAATAATAATATTTAAAAAAATCCGTAATTGTGCCAATTGCTCAAAGAATAAAAACTTTCAAATAAAAGTCTTAAAATATCAACTCCATCAGAGGCATTAATCGTATTAACGAATATTAAGACTGTAATGACCCTGATATAAACAGTGCAAGATAGTTAAGTGAGGCTGAATATCCTAAATTGTCTCAGAAAATAAATTGAAAACAAGGCCTCTTATACTTAATAATACTGGAAAAGTTCAATCTGCTGCTTAACACTGGTTAGGTTTAAGTAACAAAAATATAGAAAAAGTATAGGTAGTGGAGCGCTGATTTAAAATAGAGATAGATGAGAATAGGGTATAAAAATAAGGAACCTAACAACCTATACAATATAGAACAGATTAGTTAATAGACCCCTCTCTTCTAATAGGTTATAAGTCTATGACCTTACTAACAAACTGAAGATTGGTATTACAAATCCAGTTTAATAATAAATATAAAAATATATATAAAATATAAAATAATCTTCTATATTTCACAAATAATTTGTCTATTAAAAATGACTAATCAAGCCATAAAAAGTCCAGACCTTATTTGAAATGCTCGGCGTCCCGAGTCAGCAAAATTGTAGTGCTGAAAAATATCAAACAGTAGTCTTCTTTGAAGGGTTATAAGCAAATTACTCAACCTCCTATGTCCTGTTGAGAAATACTGCACTATTGGCTTTTACATGTACCCATGGGCACAATTTCAAGTTTTTTTAAGAGGCTAGACCTCCTAGCAAACAAACAGAGACAAACAGATTTGGACTGTGTCCTTTTGTACTTTTTCATACTATTGTATTATTCTAAAAGATATTATTCATTTTACATTTTCGGTTTTGTCTTCATTGAGTACAACCTTTGGGATATTAAGGGAGTCCCCCTTCTCCAGTATTTGCTGCTGTAGGTAATCATTTGTTCATTTATTTAGAACTTATCCATTTCCTACATTTGTTTTGCTCATGTATTTATAAGGAACCTAATTTAATTTTGGTGAATGCTGCAGCTTTCTAAAAATGTTATCAGAATGCAAAATAAAGTTTTCATGATAGATAATTTCATGACTCAAACTCACCATCTATACTAGGGGTAGGCAACCTTTGGCACTGTCCTATAATGCTCTTACAGCCATCATTTTAGCAAAGCACCAGGGGTTTATAGTCTACAACATGTTGAGTGCCAAATGTCACTGACCACTGATCTATACAATACAGGGCATTAAAGCCTAACTAGAGACCTCATAGTGTTTACAAAACAACTGAATGGTGCGGCAAGGAAGAGGGGACTATAGGGTATGAAGCTGGGACTGAGCACTAAATTCTTAGAATTCTGCTGTTCCTTTTTATTCTTGTTGACCAGGAGGTAGGGGAGGAAATCTGTGCCTGACAGATCCGATTTTTCCTCTTTGCTACCTCCTGGTGCACGCTGCTGTAAACCAAAGATGCAGCGTGAGACATTATAAGGTCTTTGGTCTGATGCGATCAGTAGAAGTGGTAGGAAGACATTACTTCATTGCAGATATAATCTTGCTGGTAATGGTTTCCCTATAGCAACCACATTTACTCACAACTGAACTAACCTCAGCTTCTGGGACATAATTCACCTTGTTTTTATATTAACTCTATATATATTTGTATTGATCACCAGATCTTCACTGAACAAAGATCACTTATTATAACATTACCCTAACAGTCTAGAACTCTTTATATTTATTTCAATATTCAAATGACAAAAGGTCCAGATATTCTCTGAATGATCAGTGTTTTAAGTATAATAAAAACAGAAATCAGTACAAGTGCATTTTCTAAATAAACATCCACAAATAATAACAGAAAAATGAATTTAAAGTACAATTAAATCAGAAAAATAACCACTAATAAATCAATCTCGTAAGGCTTTTTACAATTTAAACATTGTGTCAAAAGAATGCCCTACTCTTTCAGTGAGTAGGTGCGAAAGGTATTATGTCACTGAATTCTATTTTCTATCTTCTGGAAATTAACAGATGAGTTTGGTAGTAACCAGGCGCTCACTAAAGCAAAACAGTATAAAAAAAGGACTCAAAATCTCTCTCATCTATCCCTCAATTATGAAAATCCTGCATAATACATGAATCCAGGACTACTTACACTACTTACACTTTTGTGGAAGCCGATGTGAAAATATCACCTGGTGCTATCTTAATTGCGACAAAAAATAATAATATATAATATAAAAACAATTGTTCCAATTTCTTACACATAGTTTTGAACGCTAATGCAAAAACAACGAAAAAAAAAGCCTTATGTTTATAGTTAGAATTTTGCTTTTATTTATGTATCTCCCTCAGAGCTTCATGTGTGTTCCTGCGGCTCCTTCTGTCTTTTTGGACACAGAATCTTCATTCCAGATGTGAGTTAACGGATCATTTAATAAGACATAAATAAAAAACAGTCTGGTAAACATATAAAAAGAAAACTTACTATGTGACATTGCAAAGTAATTAAATCCTTCACGAGATACAAGAAATAAATATCTAATCTATTCTCATTAACAAATATAGGTACATAAATTAAATGTCCCAGCTGTGGTAGTCTCTGCCTGAAGAGGTGTTTTTTTCAGAGTCTATACAGATGTTTAGACAGCAACTGGATGAATGCTTGAATAATATTCAAGGAAGCCAGTTTTAATTTGATGCAAGGAGACATGAACGCCATTCTGGGTTTAAGAAGGAATTGTTTCTTTGTTTGTTGCAAAATTGGAAGTGATTCAAACTGTTTGGGTTTTTTTTGCATTCATTTGGATTAACAGCAAAAGAGTTGTGAGAAAGGCTAAACCTGATGGACGCATGTCTCTTTTCAGCTATGTAACTATGTAACTTTAAAACAAGCACAGCTACAAAACTGCACGAGACCTTGACAAAATGTCCCTTCCATTCAACATCGCTTCTGGGTCATAGCTGTCTTGGCAAAGTGGTGAGAAAGGAAAGGCTTGCACAACTGCAAGTACATTACTTGGTTATTATGGCATTGCTACTGTGTCTAACAGGTAGATGTACACCTGGGACCAGACATCAAGTACTTAGCATAAGTTACATGCTATTCTATGTGACTCGACTAGCCACTCACAATGTGAGTTTTTATAGGCTGCTATTGGCAAGACGTTTTTGTTGGGAAAGTGTTGCTTAAATGATCGTAGGATCCTTTTCGTGCTAAAGAAAAACCCCTTCACAATATCCAGCCAAGTGAAGAACACTCTCCAGGAAGTAGGCATGTCATTATCCAAGTCTACCATAAAGAGAAGACTTTTGGGGAGCAAATACAGAGGGTTCGTCACAAGGTGCAAACCATTCATAAGCCTCAACAATAGAAAGGCCAGGGTGGGCCAATGCTGAACAGTTGCATGGACGATCAGCTCCTGCTGTTTTGTGTCAATAAAGTATGAAATAAGTGGTTAACCTATCTCTCCTAAGCCTAAAAGCAGCAGTCATATGTGCACAATGGTGCTGATACTTAAGAAATGCTTTCATAACACATTCTGACCCCTCGAAGGGCATTTTAGCACCGAGGTAGCAAGGGCCTAGCCAGGTGGTGAGGGGGATGGATGGCCGCTGCCTGGCTATTTTGTCTGGCGATCAGAATTAGTAGTCCTGGCCGCCCCCCACTCCCCGGACCCTAACCGTATTCATGCATGGTACAGGAGCCATCTCACTAAAATGACAAATGCCTCATGTACAGCTGACAGCAGCAGAGAGCTTACCTGCAAATTTAAGCAGCTTTTCGCAGGCTTCTTTGATACTGATTGATGTCTGCGAAAGCCTGTCAGGGCATTTTAGCACCGAGGTAGCAAGGGCCTAGCCAGGTGGTGAGGGGGATGGATGGCCAATACCTGGCTATTTTGTCTGGCGATCAGACTTAGTAGTCCTGGCCGTCCCCCCCCCCCTCCCCGGACCCTAACCATATTCATGCATGGTACAGGAGCCCTCTCACTAAAATGGCAAATGCCTCATGTACAGCTGACAGCAGCAGAGAGATTACCTGCAAATTTAAGCATCTTTTCACAGGCTTCTTTGATGCTGATTGATGTCTGCAAAAGCCTTTCAGACAGAGGAGCAGTGAACACTCTCCACTGAGCTCACTGTCAGCTCCGGTTGCAGAGCAGACCCGTGAAAGGCGGCAGTAGATGAGGAGGCCTGGGAGAGTAGCTGCAGTGCATGGCTCATGTGGTGGCAATTGCCCTTGTCCTGCTCGAGCAGATACCAATGCCATCAGCAGGCTTGTATTGCCCAGATGCCTGGATACCTGGGTACCACAGTGGCTGATGCAGGTGAAGAGGGTCAGCTGACCAGTGACTGTTGCTATTACTGCTAAATATGCCTGAACTAAGCTTCTTCTTTTTTATTTCAAATGAAATACTGTATTTTTGTTTTTTTCTTGCTTTTCTTTGCTCTGTCGGCTATTATAATTGATTAGCATCTATCACTTCTTGCATAAAGGTTGTGGTCCCCGGGATAACATACTAATCTTAATCCCCAGTTAAGAATCCAGGTCTCCATTATAACTTTCCTTAGTGTGCTTTTCATACATAGAGCTGGAATCTGTTTTCTCTTGGGCACTCTGCCCCTATTCATTATCCTGTTATCCAGTGCTTCAGGCTTGTATTATACATTGTTAATCTCCTCGTTATCAAATGAGTTTTTATTACCTGGCTTATATACAAAATTGTGCAGTTTAACTTCTGTATCGCATTGTCAGTCAAACTGTATTTACTTTAATCAATACTCAACAAAAATAAAGATTTGCAAATAAATATATATATGTCTCTTTGACACCTTTAATTCTCTTCTTCGCCCTGCTGTGGCCACCCACAAACTAACCTTACTGCTGATAACTTTGCATGTTACTTCACTGACAAGATTTAACAGCTAAGGAAAGAATTCTCCCCTCCTTGCCTTTCTGTTTCTCAACCACACATAGATCATGCCTTTCCTACCCTTCAGACATTCTCCCCAGCTACTGACCAAGAGGTGGCTGCTCTTCTTTGCTCCTCTCGCCCCACCACTTGCCCACTCGATCCTGTCCCATCTCACCTTATCAGATCTCTCTCCACTTGTCTCGTGCCTTCTCTAACACACATCTTCAACTGCTCGCTCTCTTCTGGCATCGTCCCTGCTGACCTTAAACATGCCACTGTAGTACCTATACTAAAAAAAAGTCCCTCGACCCGTCCACCCCCTCTAACTACCGTCCCATATCCCTGCTCCCTTTTTCCTCAAAGCTTCTGGAAAGACTTGTCTTTACCCGTGTGTCTCATTTCCTCAATTCTAACTCTCTCCTTGACCCCCTTCAATCTGGCTTCCGCCCTCTCCACTCTACAGAGACTGCCCTTATCAAAGTTACTAACGACCTAATCGCAGCTAAATCCAAAGGCCACTACTCCATACTAATTCTTCTTGACCTCTCAGCGGCCTTTGACACCGTTGATCATGCTCTCCTTCTTCAAACTCTTCAATCGCTTGGTCTGTGTGACTCTGTCCTCTCGTGGTTTTCCTCTTATCTCTCCCAACGCTCATTCAGTGTCTCTTTTTCTAATGATGCCTCCTCCCCTCGTCCTGTCTCGGTTGGAGTCCCCCAAGGCTCCATCCTTGGTCCCCTTATATTTTCTCTTTATACTGCCTCTCTTGGCAAACGTATTACCTCTTTTGGATTCCACTACCACCTGTACGCTGATGACACCCAGCTATATCTCTCCTCCCCGGACCTCTCCCCTGCCGTCCTGCAACGTGTCACTGCTTGCCTTTCTTCCATCTCTGACTGGATGTCCTCCCGCTTTCTGATACTCAATCTCTCAAAAACTGAGCTCCTTGTCTTTCCTCCTCCTAATACTGATCCTCCTCTTTCGCTCTCCCTTCAAGTTTCTGGTACTAACATCAGTCCATCCTTGCAAGCGCGCTGTCTTGGCATCATACTTGACTCTGGTCTCACCTTTGAGCCTCACATCCAGCATGTTGCCAAATCCTGTAGATTCAATCTTAAAAACATAGCCCGCATCCGCCCCTTTCTTGCACCAGATACTACCAAGGAGCTTGACCATGCTCTAGTAATTTCCCGCATGGATTATTGTAACCCTCTCCTGATTGGTCTTCCCAAAATCCGTACTGCACCCCTACAGTCCATAATGAACGCTACTGCTAGACTGATCTTCCTCTCTAGTCATTTCTCTCACACCTCACCCCTCTGCCAGTCCTTACATTGGCTTCCTGTATGCTATAGGAGTCAATTCAAGGTACTAACTCACACCTATAAAGCACTGAACAACTCTAGCCTCACAGATCTATAGGTATGTCCCTTCTCGGTCTTTCCGCTCTGCCTGTGACCACCTCCTTTCCGTTGTCCGCACCCGTACGGCCAACTCGCGCTTGCAGGACTTCTCGCGGGTGGCTCCCTTCCAATGGAATAGCCTGCCTACCGCCATCAGACTCTCCCCATGTCTTGCATCTTTTAAGAAGTGCCTTAAAACCCATCTCTTTAGGAAAGCTTATGGCCTCCAAGACTAACCCTTACCTCACATACCTGTCTCTTGCCCTCTCCTAAAGGGCAGCCCACCTTATTTGATTGCAAATTCCTGTCCTAATGTGTTTTACACCCCACCTCCTATAGAATGGAAACTCGATTGAGCAGGGTCCTCTTCAACCTATTGTTCCTGTAAGTTTATTTGTAATTGTCCTATTTATAGTTAAATCCCCTCTCATAATATTGTAAAGCGCTACAGAATCTGTTGGCGCTATATAAATGGCAATAATAATAATAATAATAATAATAATAATAATAATAAGGCCAGATTAGACTTTGCCAAAAGCATCTGAAAAATCTAGCCCAGTTCCATAACAGCATACTGGACAGATGAAACTAAGATCAACCTGTACCAGAATGATGGGAAAAAGTATGGAGAAGGCTTAGAACGGCGTATGATCTGAAGCATACCACACCATCTGTAAAACGTGGTCAGGTATTGCTTCCAATGGCAATGAGTCACTAGTGTTTATTGATCACATGACAGAAGACAGAAGCAGCCGGATGAATTCTGAAGTGTATAGAGATACATTGTCTGCTCAGATTAAGCCAAATTCCGCAAAGTTGATTGGACTGTGCTTCACTTTACAGATGGACAATGTCTCAAAACATACTGTGAAATCAACCCAGGTGTTTTTAAGGCAAAGAAGTGGAATATTCTGCAATTGCCGAGTCAATTACCTGATCTCAACACGATTGAGCATGCATTTCACTTGCTGTAGACAAAACTTAAGGTTGAAAGACCCATGAACAACTGAATACAGCTGCAGTAAAGGCCTGGCAAACATCACAAAGAAGGTAACAGCTTTCCTGCAAAGGATTCTCGACAAAGCATTAAAACGTAACATTTTATTTATGATTGTGCTCATTTGTCCACTTACATTTCAGCCCCTGAAATAAGGGGACAGTGTATGAAAATGGTTGCAATTCCTAAATATTTCATACAGTATTTTTGTTCAACCCCTTCAAAAAAAGATGGAAGTCTGCACTTCAATTGCATCTCATTTGTTTAATTTCAAATCTATTGTGTTGGCATACAGAAAAATAAAAAAGTGTCAGTTTCCAAATATTTCTGGACCTAACGGTATGTGCATATTATCATAGACTTACCTGTACCTGGTGACTGCCCCGCTCCCCTCCTTGGGCCACACAGGCAGAACACACTGCATGGCCACATTGCTCCAGTCTTCAGGCAGTGCGGCCACATGGAATAGGAAATATGCTCACTTTTGGTTCCGCAAACGACTTCCTCTGCTGGTTCGCGGGCTGAACTACATCCCCTTAAAATTAATCTACTTTAAATCATGATGTCACTTAAAGGGACTACGTCATCTAGACGACCCCATGCTGTTTGGAATTGCAGAGATGACGTGGACCAATGAGAACTCATCTGAACCTATTGAAAGCCTGTTCTGGCCCTTACTCATTGCCCTATAGTGGTTTCTGTTTAGTAACATGTATAGTGCTCCAGCGACTCTCTTGTAATTTCCTGTTATTGAGCTCGGCTTCCTTTTGACTCTGGTATCCTGAACTGGCTTGAATTTTGACCTGTGTATTCCTGACTTTGATTTTTTCTTGTAATAGGTTAAATCCAGCAACTCTA
Source organism: Pelobates fuscus (assembly GCF_036172605.1). Lineage (NCBI taxonomy): Eukaryota > Metazoa > Chordata > Amphibia > Anura > Pelobatidae > Pelobates > Pelobates fuscus. The sequence continues at coordinate 350,492,996 of NC_086317.1, read as the reverse complement.
AGGCCTGGTAATACTGCTTGGACCCTCACTTTGTTTGTATCTTGCTTCCTAAGTGTAAGGGTAACAGCAACCGTGACACATATACACTTCTGTATATATATAGTATGTGCACCTGTATATACACATACATGTTCAGAAGTTGTAACTTAGCTATAATGAATTTATTTTAAATTAATAATCTTTATTACATATTTTATAATCTATAACGAGTTTGCTGTATTCAATATTCACTTCAAGTTTCAGTATGTCTTTTACCTATGTCTTCAAGCTATGCTTCAAAAAAGGTATCCATCATATTTGCTATTTCTATACAACGTTTAAATGGTGTGGTACATTGACGCATTCATACAAACTACACATTATTTGTTTTTGCATTATGTGCTTTATGTGGGTTTTACAGTCATGGAGTGTTCTGGTGCACTTATACAGACTGCAGATTGCTGCATGTTGGGACTGGGAGATCGGTGAATATTCATTCACACCTCAGGGTACTTACTGAAGATCTTTGATACTCGCACATGCTCTGTGTGTAAGTATCGCATTTATTGCTGGTGGGCACTGTCATATTCCTACACACTATATATTTATCATTGAGCATCAATAGTTATAATCCCTGGGCCCTGTCTTTCTCAGAGGTCATATGCTTATTAAATAATAAACTAAAGATAGTGTAAACAGGATATAATATTTTGTTCACATGTTTAGCCACAACACCAAATTATCTCAGAAATGCCAAAAAATATTAGATTTTACTTGTGAGTCATTCCATCGTTAAATTAACAGAATTCTTGCCACAGTGCTGGACTTTTCCCAATTATGGACAATGTGCCACAATAGGTGCATGTAGGTCCACACACATAGATATTTCCAAATAATCCACAGAAAAATTATGAATACAAAAAGAGTGCGCATTTATTTATAAAAAAGTATGCATATCAAAAAGTCATGGTATCATGCTGTCACTGCAGCCCTCATAGATGCTAAAGCTAGCACTAACCAGAAAAAGAGTGTGAAAGCCCTGGATGCATTTCGCACTTTCCTTAATGCTTTCTCAACATGGACTTACAAAGAAAATTCCGGACATAATATAGGAAGTAACTATCCAAAATGAGGCTTTTTAAATTCATAAGAGCCCACACCTTTGCATGATTGCAACTTGCACAGAATGCATCCTTAAAATGATGTCCTCCCATAAAAAATAAAAAAACGGATAGGGGAAGTGGAAGATCACCTAAACTACATTGTCAATGGGATGTAGTAAACTTGCCATAATAACTGAAATAAATTAAAAAATGTAATTCTAAGGGCATGGGAGATGTCTCTTAGGTGTCGGTGCAACATACTCTCACTATATTTTCCGGAACAATGTGAATTAAAGTGATAACGCAGAAAAAGAGAAAATTCCTTCCAAAAAATAATAACATTTGATAATGAGAGACACACAGAGAAATAAAAATAGAAAATAGAAAAATTGAGAAAGAGGGAAGAGAAAAATGATAAATGAAATAAGATCAAAAGGAAAATCAGTAAAGGCAATCAATCTTATACTATTCTTTTCTTAAAGATGGCCATGAATACCAAACATATGTGAATGGGTTGTAAGAAACCACATTGATTGTAATAGAGGAATAATTAAATACTATTGTGTATATACGGTATGGTCTAAAATATATAAAACACAAAGAGTAACCATCCAGAAAATGCATTAACTTGTTAGATTATTAAACACATGGCATAAAAAAAGTATTTTCATTAAATAAATGCACCTTCACTTAAAGGGATCCCTACCATTTAATGAAAGGGGGGATAATTGTGCAGAGGCATTTTCGAGCAGAGGCACAATAACTATTAGACTATCTTTCACTTAGTGTCCAAAGATGTAATTGTTATCTCACTCCACATTTCAACCCTGCGGAGATTTTGTCTGCAAAATAAGGATCCAAAACATAAAATGTTTCAGAATTTTTCATTATTTTCTTTGGAAGAGCATATTGAGAAAGCACCAAGGAAGGTGCAAAACGCATCCAGGGCTTTCACACTCTCTTTCAGGGTAATCATCTTGGTGGTCTTTCTCCTGTCTTTCAGTTACAGGTAGTACGGCAAATTTATATTTTCCAAACATTTTTATTTTCCTCTTTTGCTGGGAAATTTGTGTCATCTCAGTGTACTACAATGTTTTGGTTTGATATGCCTGTACTACCTCTAGCATCTATGAGGACTACAGTGACAGCATGATACCATGACTTTTTGATATGCATACTTTTTTTATCAATAAATGTGCACTCTTTTCGTACACAAAATTTTTTTGTGGATTATTTGGGATTATCTATGTGTGCGGACCTACATGCACCTATTGTGAAAATAAATGCATATTAAATTGGTACTCATTAGAGCTTTCTCTAGATCTAGGGTGGGCATTACAAATATTGGGTCACCTTACACAGCTCAAAGCCTGTGCACCTGGGGTCTGCCCCCGAGTCCTATCACAGGACCTACACCTAAGTCCACCCATAAGCATGCAATGCATGCGTGTGGATAGTAGATGCAGTGTGTGTGGGTGTGGAATGGTGGTAGTGCGTGTGTGGTGGATCCAATGTATGTGTTTAGTGGAAGCAGAGTGTTAAGATGTTGTACTATGTTTTCTTTAAATATGTTATGTTAATTTAAATTTGATCTGTGTTGCGTCTCTTTAAACATTTTGGTAGACCTGTCACTTTAAATGAGGAATTGACGTGCTTCATTGCAATGATATTGTGTCTGTTACTCTTCACCTGTGTACCTATTTGCCTCTCCCCATATCAGGTCCATCCACCCCGAACGCCTCCTTCCATTCTCTCAATCCTTGGTCGACTTGATCTTCTGGATTTTAACCTAGGCTATGAATAATGCATTTCCTTTTGCAATTTGTCTTGGACAGAATTCACTGGTATTGACTGGGGTTGCCATACTATAATCCCTGTTATTCCCTTACAATTTAAATTACTGATATTCAGGTTTTGACATTGGAAGGTCATGCACTCAACAAATTACTATTTTCTTCTGGGCCACCTCTGTCTCAGAGGTCACAAATTCATTTAAGTAGTATTTGTTGCTGATCTTCCCCTCATGAAGATAACACTCATCAAAGTGGTATTTGTTACTAAGCTTCCTCAATCACAGAGGTCACACACTCACCAATGCTGGTAAGTGGTTACAGAGCTACCGCTAATTACTGTTGCTCATCAAATTTAAATAGTTTTGAGCTTCCCCTGTTGCAAAGGTCATGAGCTCACCATAGCATTACAGAAGCTTAATAAATAGACAAAATATTGTATTTTTCCCCTTTTTCCATCTTCACCTACACATGTCTGATAGTACAGTTAATCTTTTACTCATGGCACTTTAGATTTCTCCAATACCTCAGACATTCTGGATTTATGCCAAGAAGCACAACATTCCTACCAATATTATAAAATCTATGGGTTGCTTGAAGTCAGCAGTTTACATCACGTATATTCATTCACCTGTGCAAGAGTAACTCTAGGCATTCTGTAAATTGGCATGGTAGTTGGGGTTTCGTATGTGTAAAATATTTTAACTCAAATATGGCATTTAATTTTTTGCCTTTGTTATTTACAGACCTATTCCAAGTGTGGGTTCCAGAATACTTCAGCTGACTTTGCCTTAGTTAGTTGGGTCAAGTTAAGCCCTTAAGCCCTTGGCCCTTGACCCCAACCACAAATGTTCAGGCTGCAACGCCTGGCATTGAAAGAGGGGTTAACCATCCTTTACAACTCCTGCAGTCCTGCAAGACTGCAGACATTGTGGACAAAACCCCACCCTCTTCAACGTTCAACTCTATTATCTTTTTCGCCAGATAGCCCTAACCTGACTGTTCATTCCAGAACACTTCAACCAAATTAACCATGTACGGACCTTGGTCCTTACCAAATTCTGGTGATTCTCTTAAAAGATATGAGGTAGGACTAGAACTAGAATGATCCTACTTCCCATATATTACCATATAATGTTGCAAGCTTTAGAACCTTTTCAGATTTTTACATTGCTTAGATATAGCCCATGGCAGCTTGCTCTGCTGTTGTTGGATGTTGGTGAAAATTACTTGATATATAAATAGTCAGTTATTGTGGTGTGGGTACTCGTAAAGTAGACAAGGCTCTCAAGTCTGTTAAATGTTTAGATATATTTAATACAGGATAAGGTAGAATGATTAAGAATACATTATATTATTATGTTATGATTGATTACTATACTATTGCATTTATGACCTGAAAGAGTCCTAAGTAACATTCTCTTAACATGCTGAGGGACATGATTTTTTATGTAACCTTTGGCAGTTCTGTATTTGAGACCAGGTATCTCATGAATTGAGTTAGAATACACCTTTAGTTGAAGGAAAGCATTGAGCTTCGACTACAGCTGACTCACCCAATTACAAATGTTTGATTTGCCACTAAAATACCAGGTGGAACAGCTATACACATGAACACACATTTTTTTCCTGCATGGATGGATGGTTGGATGGACAGTTGGATGCTGTTATCCATAAAATGAAAAACAAAAAAATAAAAGCAAGCATTTTCTGAGAAAGTATTGTATAAATACAACTGTTTTGGCAGGATATTGCTAAGTATGTATGCTTATTCTTCTTATACGAGAAGATTAATTGACCTAGTCAAGTGGGTCTTGTAATGATGTTGACTATTGAAATTAAAATCCATTTGTGTTTAGTTAGAGTGTCGTCCATGAGTACATATGGATCAATGCTTCTTTCAGACATATTTGCCTAAAGAAAGTGGAGTTTGTAAGATGTATGGATACCAAAAATGGGGGTTTTATAAATACACAAGGGTGTCTTTCAAATGTGCTTACATTGGTAGCAGTTAAATTAATTAAATCTAACCTCAATTTGACACACAAAAGGTGCAGAAGTTATTGAGACACTAAGTTGGTCTTAACGTTGAGTTTCTACTTATTTTGTCGTTAAAAGGCTTGTGTATGCTATACACAAAGACCCAAGTCTTTCAGCTATTTAGCATAATTTCCTGTAATGAACTAACATTAGTATAGATCGTATCTCCTAAAATCACCATTATGTAGTCTGGTTATATTTATTTTTCCAATTAGTTAGTTTAATTTGTCAAGTGACAACACAACTTCCTGTTTTCGTTAACCTAAAAATCTGTTACATAATATGAACACATGAAACAGTTAGTTTTCTTTATATATATATATATATATATTTTCCCACAATATCAGTATATTATTTTACCCTGAGAATAGTCTTTGTGACTTTGCAGAAAAACGACAGTATGTTTTTCACAAATACTTTGCCAAACATCCCATAATTGGCCTCTTAGGATATTAAAATAAAAAAAAAAAGAGAAAAGAATAAGGACAGGGGCACCATGCATTGCTGCTGTCATCTAATTATTCAATGAATAGCATGGTTGTTTTATTTGATTGCACAAAGCTATTCATCCACTTTGGTTTCATTGACAAAAAGGAAAATCTCAACAAATTATATGGAAATACAAGCACAAGAAGAATGTTTTAGTTTAGATGTTTGCAGTGATTATTGGTTTCTGGCAATGTTCCCCACTGCCATGTGAACTTTACTTGGCTGGATCAGGCCTAAGCCTTCCAAAAAAGACTGTGAAGAGGACAGACTTCCTTGTCATCTGTATCCCATAAATAAATTAAAATGATGTTCTCCAGATAGATTTTTCTTTTTGGCAGACCAATCTGTAATTAGAAAAAGTGAAGGCTTTCATTAGTGGATCCAGCTAAAGGAAGGAAGCATTTGTATGTGGATGCACAAGAGACCAAACTATGAAAACAGTAAAGAAGAAAAACATATGTTGCTTTGGTAAAGCTGTTTAAAAGTTCTCAGTAGTGAAGTTTCTAAGTTTCTGTGTAGTTTAAAACCACTTTAAGGTTTAATATATTCAGCAATAATGTACAAGATAGACTCTCAGAAAGATATTTAGCTATTCACATACATCAGTGAGTTCATATAATTAAGCATTTACTCTGGCATAATTATTGACGTTGAGCCCACCTGCCAATGTCAAGGCAGACCCCCCTAGGTGGGTCCTAACTCTAACTAAGGGGGGTCTGCCTTGACGTTGGAACGTGGTCTCATCCTCTCATGGCCATGACTAACTAAAAAACCTCCATTTGTTTAAAATTACATAGGGATTAAGGAGAGAGCGCAGGTTACTTGTTTTTCTTTGGTTTTTACTATATATTGGGGCTGATGTGTACTGTAGTCATTGCAGCCGCCCAGTGATGGGAGTGAGCGCAGGACTTTTCCTTCTGCATTTGTATCCATTTTTTGTATTACTCAGCCTTGTTACAATGCAGCCGCCCATCCAATGTGTTCCCTATTAAGGGTTAATAATGTATAGGGGTGTATATAAAAAATACCCCTTTCTGTCTCATTAGAGATTTTTGCCAGAGGCTCAAGGAAGCAAGGTGAATGGTTAGAGTTAGGACCCACCTAGGGGGGTCTGCCTTGACGTTGGCAGGTGGGCTCATCCTCTCATGGCCATTGGCGGTAACTAAAAAAAACTCCATTTGTTTAAAAATACATAGGGATTAAGGAGAGAGCTCAGGTAACTTGTTTTTCTTTGGTTTTTACTATATATTGGGGCTGATGTGTACTGTAGTCATTGCAGCCGCCCAGTGATGGGAGTGAGCGCAGGACTTTTCTTTCTGCATAGTTATTTTAGGGTGGACTCATTTGCAGTGGTGGTGCTGAGGAAAATTATATACTCCATTTATGTACCTATTTAGATTGGGTTGGCTTGATGCAATATTCAATATATTATGTAATTTATAGCCACTGGGATTTCGGCCACATGTCGGGCTACCACATGTCTTGCTTTTAGCAGGACAGTCCCTATTTTAGGTCTTGTCACACCATCTTGATTTAGTTCCTTGGTGTCCTCCATCCGGGGACACTGTGGAACTGTCCCTAGGCACCACAGCACAAGCACCTCATTAGATGTGATCTCTGCATTGTCCACTATGTAAGGGGTAGCCGTGATGCTGTCAGTTAACATGGCATTCTTAACCCAAGGCTCAAATTCCACTTTAGTAGACAGACACACCCACTTCCTGCTAAGGCCCTCCATGTGTGGATGCTTGTGTGCTTACTCCTGTGCAGGCCTCTAACTACAGCTGCTTAAGAATACAGTGCAGGATGTTTGTTGGAATACTATACCATCTTCCCACCCCATCCATTAAACACAGTAGATGACAGGTGAAAGAAATTAAGTGGCGGGCTGTATATTAAATACTGGGTTCGGTTGTAGGTGATGTAGGTGAAATTGAAAACTTGAAATGAGAGGAACACATTTTAAGGTCTATAACTAACAACATAATTATGTCATAAATATAGGGGGAATTCTGTATGATTTACTGCACATTATATGGTTTATGTGGATGTCAGACACATATTGTGTGGTAATTAAGCAAGCTGACATTTATTTGTATTGCTTTTATTAGTTTTTAGATTGCTTTTCCCCCCAGCACTTCTAATTATGCCTATTTGGGAAGTTCTACTTAATGGGACACATCACTGCCTAAATACCAAAACAAATACAAATCCTTGTTTAGCAGGTATACCCCAAATGAAAACATGCATGCAATTAATTATGTATTTTTTATTGGGGTGTATCAAAATCAGCTTGCAAAGGTTATAGATCTCTTGTCTGAAGCCTTTGCAAGCCCTCTCCTTCTAACTAGAGCCGCCATCAAGCGTCGGGCCGCAGCGTCGGGCCGATCCTCAAGGCACCCAAAGGTGGGGGTGCTGAGAGGATCCATGTCACAAGAGGGCCAGGACGTGGCCATCTGGCCACCTCAGGTCGCCCCCGAAGCTGTGCGCTAGGTAAGGCTTACTTTAATGACAGGTGCCTGCTCTTTCAACAAATCCCATTGTCCTGAGGAGAGGGGGCGGAGAAGGAAGGCAGCGAGGGAGGCTGTTCTTGCAGTCTCTCACTCCTCCCTCACGAGCCCTCTGTGATGCCGGGAGCCGGAATATGACATCATTCCGGACCCCGCATACTAAACAACGCACTGGAGGAGTTAGGAGCTGCCCCACACTGGACCCCAGGGAGGTGAGTGTTTGACTGTCAGTGAGAGTTTGTGTGTCTGTCAGTGAGTGTCTGCCTGTGTGTGTGTCTGTCAGTGAATATGTATGTCAGTGAGTGTGTGTGTGTCAGTGACTGAGTGTATGTATGTCAGAGAGTGTCTGCCTGTGTATGTGTGTCAGTGACTGTGTGAGTATTTGACTGTCAGTGTGTGTGTGTCTGTCAGTGAGTGTCTGCCTGTGTGTGTTTCTGTCAGTGAGTGAGAATGTATGTCAGTGAGTGTCTGTGTCTGTGTGTGTGTGCCCTTCAGTGAGTGAGTGTATGTATGTCAGTGAGTGAGTGTGTGTGTGTGTGTGCCTGTCATTGAGTGATTGTATGCATGTCAATTATTTGTGTCTGTGTGTGTGTGTCTGTCAGTGATTGAGTGTCTGTGTGTGTCTGTCATTGAGTGGGTGTATGTATGTCAGTGAGTGTCTATGTGTGTGTCTGTCAGTGAGTGAATGTCTGTCTGAAAGTGAGTGTGTGTCTATCTGTCTGTCAGTAAGTGTCTGTGTGTGTCTGTCAATGAGTGAGTGTATGTCTGCCAGTGAGTGTGTGTGTGTGTCTGTCATTGAGTGAGTGAGTGTATGTATGTCAACGAGTGTGTGTGTGTGTGTGTGTGTCTGTCAGTGAGTGAGTGTGTGTGTGTGTGTGTGTGTGTCTGTCTGTCAGTGAGTGAGTGAATGTCTGTCTGTCTGTCAGTCAGTGAGTGAGTGAATGTCTGTCTGTCTGTCAGTCAGTGAGTGAGTGGATGTCTGTCGGTGAGTGTGTTTTTGAGTGTGTGTCTGTCAGTGAGAGAGTGTAAGTCTATCAGTGAGTGAGTGTCTGTCTGTCAGTAAGTGTCTGTGTGTCTGTGAGTGAGTATATGTCTGTCAGTGAATTTCTGTGTGTGTGTGTTTCTGTCAGTGAGTGAGTATGTATGCCAGTGAGTGTGTGTGTGTGTGTGTGCCTGTCAGTGAGTGAGTGTCTGTCTGTCAGTAAGTGTCTGTGTGTCTGTCTGTGAGTGAGTATATGTCTGTCAGTGAGTGTCTATGTGTGTGTCTGTCAGTGAGTGAATGTCTGTCTGAAAGTGAGTGTGTGTCTATCTGTCTGTCAGTAAGTGTCTGTGTGTGTCTGTCAATGAGTGAGTGTATGTCTGCCAGTGAGTGTGTGTGTGTGTCTGTCATTGAGTGAGTGAGTGTATGTATGTCAACGAGTGTGTGTGTTTGTGTGTGTGTGCCTGTCAGTGAGTGAGTGTATGTATGTCAGTGAGTATGTGTGTGTCTGTCTGTCAGTAAGTGTTTATGTCTGTGAGTGAGTATATGTCTGTCAGTGAATTTCTGTGTGTGTGTCAGTGAGTGTGTGTGTGTGTCAGTGAGTGTGTGTGTGTCAGTATGTGTGTGTCAGTGTGTGTGTGTCTGTGTGTGTGTGTGTCTCTGCCAGTGAGTGAATGTTTGTCTGTCAGTGAGTGAGTGATCTTTGCTAGGGCGGCAGAAATCCTTGCACCAGCCCTGTAAGTAGGGTTGTTTAAATATTGTGCAATTTAATTGCAGAGCACTGGTATTAGTTTAATATTAGATTTTTGCTACAGTACAATTTTATGGGTTCGAAAAACAACAAAATTACAGCTGCTACTGTGTGTTTTTTGGACCCTAGGTGTGAAGAATTATTTCCTGTCTTGCTCAAACCGATTCACATGCACATCTAAATATAATGCTAATAATTAATTAGCCCGTTTTTAGTAATGTAATACACTAGTTAATATGTCTGTGGATGAACACAGTGACATGATCACTGTTTACATTCAATTTCACTTGAACAAGTTCTATCATTCCTTTCTATGAAAGAGACTGAACAATAGCTGCATACACATGTGTAAATGTTTGTAACTTAACTGAATAAAAGGCTTTAATAATATTTGACATGTTAATAGAAGCTGCTACTTGTTTTCAGAATAGTTTCATTCATACTTTTTCAGGACTTAAGCTATTCATGACTGCTTAACTGTTTTGCATACTATGGTATATCTACATCCCTCTTGTTGATAACATTGGGTATAAAATGCCCACTTCACTTGCAGCTCCAGTTTGGATTTAGGAAAATTCAGAAGTGAGTGACTTATCTCTTCTATTTCATTTGGCTTTCTTGTTGTTTACATATGCTTCAAATTTTACTAAAATCTGTGTATCTAGTGGATCCACTCTGAGTTATACCAGCTAATCTGCTTATTATGTCCAGTTTCATTAGCTTAATACAACACACCAAAGCACAGGACCAACATGTAAAACCCATAATCTTTATGATTTTTGAATACAGCATGTTCTTAAACTATCTAAATAAATAGCAAAAGAAATAGCAGACAAAATAGACAGTTAACAATAGTTTAGCTTTCAAGTAAAAGAGGTTTGTTATTAAGTAGGAGCCATGGGCATGCGTAAGTATCACTAGCCATTTGGGATGTACCAGCTGGACAAACATGCTGTATTCATACTAGAAGAAGATGAGTTAGGCAAGAAATAGAACCATGTGAGAGGCAGTAGATGCTTGTGCAAGATACAAGCCACATTTCATCCACGTAACTTTAGTTCCAAAGCTTTTACCAGTATGTTGACGATGTTGCTATCACATATGAACTGCTAGTTATCTAGTTTTATATCTCTGTTGTGGTTTTAACAAAACCAGCAATTTTTGAAGTTTTAGCAAATAATTGCAATATTTAGGTCAAAATAGCTCATCTGGAAAATAGACATTTGAAAATTTCCCCTCTATTCCCAATAAATACATCTTCTGCTTTGAGATGCTACGAATGCCCATTCTAGGAACTTAGGACAAAGTTAAAAAGCGAACTAGCATACCCTATCTTGCATTAATCAAACATACTTTTTTATGTATGTCTTTTTGTTATATATTTTTTTAACCTGCTATGATTATGAGGATGGGTTATCCTTTAGTAATTATTTAATCTTAATGTACAATTTTTTCAGAAAATGTAACTTTTCTATTGTAAATTATTTTATAAACAATTTCAAAGATTTCCTATTAAGTGTTGTAGAAACCTTTAAGTGTGTTACCATGTGTGGAAAACAAATCTTTCACTCACTTAAAACTAGACATTTTTGTAAAAGTTTCTTAAGAGTTCCAGAAGTTATGCTTTGAGTTTAAACATGGCTTTAGGCCAAAAAAGCAATTTCCCTTTTAGAGGGGTTGGAAACCCTTAGATTGTATCGGTTAGAGGTATTTCTAGTTTTAATGTGGAAGAACATTGGCTTCCTTTATTTGATACATGCCTGAAATAGGATGCGTTAATGAAAGCGTGCCAGCCGAGTTAATCAGGAGACTGTGCTATACAATCCTATCACTAATCTAATAGTAAATTAGTATTAAAGGTTGATACAACATCCTGGTTTTATTGCAGAAGCTATTTGATTCATTTTACCTAAAGGCAATACAAAAGTAAGCATAGTATTAAAATTACAAAATAATAACAATAATAAGCACTACAGACAATCTATGAAATTATCCAAACAATGAAAACAAAAGACTTGACAGTAATGACATTTAAATACACAGTCAAATGTACTATTATATCTACCATTTTTATTAAATTGTTATTTTTTTTCGTAATTCACTGGAATATTTTCAGTATTATATATATATTTAATTTTTATTTATTTTTGCATATGAATGATTATTCAATTATTTTTTTAATAAGTAATCATTTGTTTATTCAATTTACA